>NC_091118.1:62616468-62916468 GCF_040183065.1 Periplaneta americana | reverse complement strand
TTTGCTTAGTGGCTCGGCAATAAGTTTCGAGGGTATTAAATAAACTATTTTCACACGCCCAGACTTGAACGGCGCATTATCCCACACACTGGCCGAGAGCTGAAGATAAGCGAGCATTGGGCGTCATTTTACTCCTGTGTTTACGAAAACTTGTGATAAAGCTAGCCCAGCCATGACTGCTAGACGACACATCACGTGTTTGTCTCCTGGCCTTGCTTGTCTCGACTACCTACAGTCAGCTGGTTAGTTCACGCGCGTACTATTTATTTTCTTTATTTGATATTTTCAATACTTTATCAACGGTGCACCAGTAAAAATAAGTATTTATTTGTACTTTCAATGCGGAATCTGACCATATATTTTAAAAATATTTTTTCGTGGGCAAAGGAGTCTTAATGAAGAAAAATCTAAATTTCTCCATTTCCATAAAAAGTAAGAAAAACTGTTTACATGTCAATATAAACTATAATTTCTCAGCATCAAAATAAACCATGATTTTGATCATTGGGTGAAAGGGTTTCGGAACCACAACAATTTAAAGTTGCTAATTTTATGAAAATACGATAAATTTAAATATTTTTAATTTAAACACTATGAAGTTCTGATGCCTCAAACTTTGCACAAAGCATTGATCACAGTTGTCAACGGACAGAAAAAGTTTCATTGTATTTAAAAATTGCAAGGTCAATTTTCTCTATATTTCGGTCGATTTGAGATGGAATTGCCCATATGTACTATTTTGAACATGAAAATCGAGCTTTCAGGTATAACTCCCTGTAAAGTTGATTCGAATAATTTTGAGGGAAAAATTGTTCCGGGGCCGGGCATCGAACTCGGGACCTTTGGTTAATGCTCTACCAACTGATCTACCCAGGAACTCTACCAGACACCGATCCAATTTTTCCCTCTATATCCACAGACCTCAAAGTCGGCTGGCAACCGTAAAGCAACCAACATTGAGTGTGTGACTTGAATTGTGGTTTCTGTTAACGAACACTGACATGTTTCTTGCACGTCTAAAACAACAAAAGAAGAAAGGTTTTGTTTACTTCCTTCATGGAGTGCGTCTAGGTGAGCGACACTATCTCAGCATTATCCATACTCTGTGTTTGTATTAAAAGACACGTTACTGTCATGGAGTGGAAAAACATTACACTGGAATGCTCAGCCACGCTACAGTGACGATTTTCGTCTGTTCCGAGAAATGGTAGAGAGAGCGACTACTTTCGAGTAGGCTCCGTCATAAAAATAAAGTGGCAGCATTGATGATTGATGATTGCTATAGTCAGTGAAAGTTCGGTATTTCCGATAAGTTAATAATATCGAGGTAGTGGCTTCTCGCTGTGAGAGGTAGGTCAAGGACAAACGAACGTGTTACTTAGTCTTATTGTTTAACATACTTGAGGTCTAAGCATACTTATTTATGTAAAACGTATGGAAATAGTTCCAAGGATGTTTTACAGAGTATGTAAATAATAAACATGAGTCTATTCAAAATTAAATGTATCCCAGTACAGAGTGTTAAAAAAAGGTCTAATATTTTAAGAGGTGGAAGACGTTTCCAATTCACTGCGGGCTAAAGCCAGGAGATGCACTATCACCTTTACTTTTTAACTTTCTTCTAGAATATGTCACTAGGAAAGTCCAGGAAAGCAGAGAGGGTTTGAAACTAAACGGGTTACATCAGCTGCTTGTTTATGCGGATGACGTGATATGTTAGGACAAAATCCACAAATGATTAGGGAAAAAACGAGGTTTTACTTGAAGCAAGAAAGGAGATAGGTTTAGAAGTAAATCCCAAAAAAACAAAGTATATGATTATGTCTCGTGACTAGAACATAGTACGAAATGTAAAATAAAGATTTGAAATTTATCCTTTGAGAAAGTGGAGAAACAGTAACAAATATAAATGACACTCGAGAGGAAATTAAACGCAGAATTATTTTAGGAAATGCCTGTTATTATTCGGTTGAGAAGCTTTTATGATCCAGTCTTCTCTCGAAAAAAATTGAAAGTTAGAATTTATAAAACAGTTATATTAGCGATTGTTCTGTATGGTTGTGGTGAAACTTGGTCTCTCACTTTGAGAGAGGAACAGAGGTTAAGGGTGTTCGAGAATAAGGTGCTTATAAAATATTTGGGCTAAGATGGATGAAGTTACAGGAGAATGCAGAAAGTTACACAATGCAGAACTGCACGCATTGTATTCTTCACCTGACATAATTAGGAACATAAAATCCAGACGTTTGAGATGGGCAGGGCATGTAGTACGTATGGGTGAATCTAGGAATACATATAGAGTGTTAGGTGGAAGACCTGAGGGGAAAAAGACCTTTGGGGAGGCGGAGACGTAAATGGGAGGATAATATTAAAATGGATTTGAGGGAGGTAAGATATGATGATAGAGACTGGATTAATCTTGCACAGGATAGGGACCAATGGCGGGCTTATGGAGGGCGGCAATGAGCCTGTGGTTTCCTTAAAAGCCATTTGTAAGTAAGTATCGTTATAGTTATTGTAGTTTGAGTGGGTAAAACATTTATGTGTCTAAAATCATATATCTAGCTGCCTGAAATTGTATTTTATGTGCCTAAAACTGTATTTTAATGCCTATTTTCTTTATTAATTTAGAGCCTGGTTGAGATGCCTAAAAGTTTGTTATGGCCTAAATGTCCGAAGTCTAGTTATAATGTATACAAGATATAATGTACTGTATATGTTTTTGCAGGAATCATTATGGCATTAATAGGTTTTTTTTTGTCATTTGAGCGGACTCGACGTAGACTACCTATTTTGTGCGATAAGCTATACGTTTAGGAAGAGAGTGAGATAGAGATACTACACCTCACTCTTTATTCTAATGGAGGTATCTTGCGGTAATAGTGTACTAGGCAAGATCCATAAAACCAATGCCTTCTTAAGCTGGAATCCTCTATAAGCGATTTTTAAACCCAAGATCGAGCTCAGCTTTGAAGCACACTTGTAACCGTTAGAATTCGAAATTGTGATTTTATTGTTAAATTCAGTTTTTTTTTTTTTTTTTTTTTTTTTACTTCGCTTGATCAGTTTGATTCGGTAGAGTTTCGCTTCTTATTGTTTGGTTGATTTTATTTCCATTTTATTTTTGTTAAGTTTGTTAGTAACCTATCTCTTGTTTTATCTTCGAGGTCATGGAAAGCATGGGCCTCTACTTCCATGCCCCCCAAGTGCCTTCATGGCATGTTACGGGGATATCGTTACCTTTTTTTTACCTCCATTTGATCAGCTGTTTTGGTCTGCTGAGTTACATTACCCACAGGTATGGGCTCACCAGTCGGAAGTACGGCTTTCACTTGATTCAAATATAGGGAATGATGGGACTTTCCACGTCAACCGAATCGCTACGCCCTGTCGTCACTGAGTCACCGTCGTAGAGAAAGTTCTTAACCCCATCCCGACTTCTTCGTGGACGTCATATCAGATACTGCGTCAATGGGTGGACTTTCTTCTGCGACGTCACCCACGCTCGATGATGCAATTCGCTTTTTACTGTGGGGAAGGTCCCAGTCAGGATCCGGTAAACTCCAATTCGGTCGTGACGAGCCTTAATTGTGTTGCGTGGAAGCATTAACTCCCGGACACGTTACGAACAAACGGTGCAAGACTGAGCACCAACTTTCCCCTGTACCTTTCACAGAAGTTCATAGCATAAAAATGTAAAACTAGGATGCTGCTGGGATAAAATGTATTTATTACTATCAAGGTTTCAGGACAGAAAAAAAAATCTCAAAAGTGGGTTATATACGTATGGCACGTTCCTGAAATAACTTCACATTATCAAACTGATCTTCATTAAATTTGGTAGCAACATAATTCTTTCAGAGGATTATCAGTCAATTAGTTACTGCGAAATGTCCACTGCAAAAATGTCCATCATCATTAATGTCCAATATAAAAAACTGTCCACAGTCATCAAATCTCTAGTATAAAATGTCCACAGTAATTAAATTTTTCTTAAATGCCATAGACATTAAATGTTCAGTTTTATAAATGTCCAGTCATCAAACTTCCACTATAAAATGCCCACAATAATTAAATTACAATTATCTTAAATGTCCATAGACATAAAATGGACCGTTTCAAAAAATGTCCATAGTCATTAAATTTCCAGTATAAAATGTCCACAATAATTAAATTACTATTTTCTTAAATATCTTTAGGGATTAATTTTCAATTTCAAAAATGTCCACAGTCATTAAATTTCCAGTATAAAATGTCCACAATAATTAAATTGCCATTATCTTAAATGCCCATAGAGATTAAATGTCCAGTTTCAAAAATTTCCGCAGTCGTCAAATTTCCAGTATAAAATATCCACAATAATTAAATTATCATTATCTTTCATGTATAGTTTAAAAAATGCCCACAGTCACTAAATTTCCAGTGTAAAATGTCCACAATAATTAAATTACCATTATCTTAAATGTCCATAGAGATTAAATGTCCAGTTTCAAAAATGTCCACAGTCATCAAATTTCCAGTATAAAATGTCCACAATAATTAAATTACCATTATCTTAAATGTCCATAGACATTAAATTCCAGTTTCAAAAATGTCCACAGTCATCAAATTTCCAGAATAAAATGTCTACAATAATTAAATTACCAGAAGTGGAAGAGAAGGCCGGTTGAGTGGAAGAGAAGGCCTTACGGCCTTAACTCTGCCAGCTAAAATAAATCATTATTATTATTATTATTATTATTATTATTATTATTATTATTATTATCTTAAATGTCCATAGACATTAAATGCCCAATTTCAAAAATGTCCACAGTCATCAAATTTCCGGTATAAAATGTCTACAATAATTAAATTACCATTATCTTAAATGTCAATAGACATTAAATGTCCAGTTTCAAAAATGTCCACCGTCATTAATGGTTATTACACTGAACAACAAATTTTTACTTTTTGTCTTGCTCCGAAATAAAGGTAGGAGAATATTACTAATATGCGTGCCCTAAATCAGAATTTATAATCCAAATTGCCCCATCACGTACCATTTTCCGGGAAAAGTGAATTGAATTTTTTTATGGAAAAAAACTTCTCTTTTTCATTTTTCGCTGCTACTGATAAAATTACAACAGACTAGGGATTCAAAACGCCTCATAATGCTTGAAAAATGTGTACTGGATACAAAAACGATGTTACATAGTTTAAAACACAAAAAAAACACAACAACAGTAAAGCTATTTCATGTGTATAATGAGAAAAATCTCGGAATTTCAACTTGCCATTTTAAAAAATTTTCAAAATGACTTCTCTTTATAACTAGACCCAGGACTGTCTTTTACAAGGAACTAACTATAGTCTGCAAGCATACTGGATGATGATCTTCATTTATATCGCCTTTTCATTCCAGATATTTCTTATGAAATCTTTCCCCATGCTTGTCGCTTATCGCTCCAAGGTTAGGAGGAAAGAAATCCAAATGAGAATGTAAAAAGTGTATTTTGAGAGACATATTACACCCCATTTTCTCATATGCATTCAACATGGTTTCCACAACTTCGATGTAGTTGTCTGTCCTAGAATTTCCAAGAAAATTTGAACAAACGTCTTTGAAAGAGCGTCACACCATTTTTTCTGCAACGGAAAGTTTTTCCTCAAAGAGTCAAGCATAACTTTGCGAATATATGGACTAATGAAAATGCCCTCTTTTAATTTGTCTTCTTTCAAACTAGTAAACGTTTCTTTTTTTTAATTACTGAAAACCATACCCTTGTTTGTTCATTGCGTAGACCTCACTTTGAACTGTTATGAAATTTACAGAATAGAAGGGACCAATAGCTGTTAATTTATTAGAAGTACAAAAGAACAACCCAACAAGCATAAAAAAACCGAAATAACGTCATAAAATGTATTAGCTTCTGTTTTGAGTTACAACCCCGAACCCGCGAAAAGTGAAATCATAGTGTATCTTAAAAACCTTACGTGATACGAAAAAAAAAAATATGCATTTTCGGATTCAGCGCACACTAAACCATAAGAGACACATTGTTTTAAGTCGGAGCATATTCTTGTTGTTCAGTGTTACCAAAAATGTCTTGAGTTATTAGATGCATAGTATCATAAATGTCCAAAATAATGTTTATTAAATGTGAATTAAATTTAGTAATGAAATGTACGCTAAATTTACAATATTTTGTAACAGCTTTTAGTTTATAATTTTTTGCTGCACTAGGGTCAGCATCCTGCAGTTTCATATGACATGAAAACGTAAGTATTTAAGTAAATAAAAGACACAGATATAAATATAAATGAAAAATACAAAATGAATATATATATGTGAAGTGAAGAGAGATGGGGAATAAGAAAATAACAAGGAAAAAAGAAGAAAAAAGAAGAGAGAAGGAAAGTAAAAGAAACTAAGAGAAGACAAACATAGAGGAAGACAAGTACGTGAATAGGGAGAAAGGCAGAAGTAAATGAAGAAAGGCGAAAGGAGGATGAAAAACATATGAAACAAGAAAAAATAGCTATTATAATTTACTATATAAAAACGAAGAAGTAAAGACAGAAAAGTAAACCGAAAAAAAGAATCACTTCAAGATGACGGCACAATTATGAGGAGGCACATAACAATCTAGATTCCGGGACCCCTCCTTGTTAGACACCTATTGCTTTCAAAAGTATGTTTCCAGGTTACAACAGTGACTAACGGTAGTGCCCACGTATTCTAAATATTTCGAACGTCTGTGCTAATATTACTCATATCGGCGCCAGGCTCAAGTGGGACGCACCGTTCATGAAGGCGAAAGTGTTGGTGACAGGCTCCTAGCGGAAGAGGAGCGATCGTATCCAGGTATCGTTCTAAACGAGGGAGAAACCAATAACGGATTATTCAGAAGAGGTACAGCTTGCAACTTCTCCAATACTAGAAGTAAAGTATCAGTCTTACTAATAAACCGTGTATAGTTTTTATACGAGACTTATGCAGAGTTGAGACAGAAAACGTTACGGTTTATTAACCGTGAATAAGCTATGGACGTATAAACAGTCTGTAACTATACAATGGGAATTGCTTTGCAGTAGTTATATACACGAAACCCCTTGTTTAAGCGTTGTATATAGGGTAAAAATGGCCGCCCCTCTAACAGCTGTTCGTATCGACTGTCATTTTATGATGATGGTTGCCTTGTAACCACAGAAGAGCAAACCAAAGATCATAGAATTATTAGAATAATACTGCTGTAGCTTGTACTCTTTGACCAAAATGTAGTGTGGTAATCGATTAGAGCCAGTTGTACTATCGATATTTTACATGCCACACTAGAGCGCTCTACCGGATGCAGTAGAGAACCTCAGATATTCTATTACCTTTCGTAACGAAGTAATGACGAAAGTATGACGTAGCTGTGTAACAGTTGTACTGTTATACACGACGTATGTAGTGATTATTAGTAAGGAATTTAACCACGACTTATAAACGAGCTACTCATTGTATAAGTATAAGACAGTTAAGCGTCTGTATATAAAGATTTTATTAGTAAGACCGTATATAAATAGTGCAACGTTTCAAAGGTTCAATCTACCTTCGTGTTCTGGTAAACAAATGATGCGAGAAGAGACAGTCATATATTTATTTAGCCAATTATGAAAACTCCAACAAAATGGATCAGCCACGTTGATTTATACATTAGCCCACTACGATAAAGTCAGTCACGTGGATTTCATTATTTATAAGAACAGCTATGAGATGGATCAGTAAAGTAGATTTAGCCATTTATAATGACACTAACGAGAATGGTCATTCTCGTCGATTTAGCCACATATAACGACACTACCAGACGGAGGAGTCATACAGATTTAGCCATTGTCAGAAGTAAGTATAGGAAGAGGATCCCCTTTATCACCTACCCCGTTCAACATCTACTTGGAGAATTTAGTGAAGAACTGTTTTCATAACACGGAAAGAATCATAGTAGGAGGAAGACGAATAAAGAGCATAAGATTTGCTGATGATATGGCGTTGTTATCAGAATAGGAGAGTGTCTCGCGCCGTGGCGTCGTGTCTAAGGCATCCTGCCTAGGACTCGCGTTACGGAATGAGCACTGGTTCGATTCCTCATTTGGGAAGAAATTTCGGCCAGTGTATGGGGCCGGTGCTCACCCAGCATTGTGATGCACTTGGGGAGCTACAATAGTTCGCGAAAATCCGGTTTCGCAAACCAGCTATAACGGCTGGGAGGATCATCGTGCTAACCACACGATACCTCCATTCTGGTTGGATGATCGTCCACCTCTGCTTCGGTATGTGAACGTGAGACCAGCAGCCGGCTGGTCGGTCTTGGCCCTTCATGGGCTGTAGCGCCACGAATTTACTTTTTTTTAGCAGAAGAGGAGATGATCCTAAGGGATATGCTACTGAAGCTAAATGACAGTTGTGAGCAGTATGGGATGAAGATAAATGTAAACAAGACGAAGACCATGATCATAGGAAGAAAAATGAAGAAGGTAAACTTGCGAATTCTAAATGAGACAGTAGAGCAAGTGGATAGCTTCAAATACTTGGGGTGTACTATAAACAGTAGCATGAGCTGCTGCCAGGAAATAAAAAGGAGAATAGCAATAGCAAAGGAAGCTTTTAATTGAAAAAGGAGCATCTTCTGCGAACCTCTGGAAAAAGAACTAAGAAAGAGACTAGTGAAGTGCTTTGTGTGGAGTGCAGCATTGTATGGGACAGAAGCCTGGACATTACGACGAAGTGAAGAGAAGCAACTAGAAGCATTTGAAAAGTGGATATGGAGAAGAATGGAACGTGTGAAATGGACAGACAGAATAAGAAACATAGCTGTGTTGGAAAGAGTGGATGAAGAAAGAATGATGCTGAAATTGATCAGGAAGAGGAAAAGAAATTGATTGGGTCACTGATTGAGAAGAATCTGCCTTCTTAAGTATGCACTGGAAGGAATGGTGAACGGGAGAAGAGTTCGGGGTAGAAGATATCAGATGTTAGACGATATTAAGATATGTGGATCATATGAGAAGACAAAGAGGAATGCAGAAAATAGAAAAGACTGAAGAATGCTGGGTTTGCAGTGAAAGACCTGCCCTTGGGCAGAACACTACGAATGAATTAATTTTTCAACTTTCAAAAAAAAAATCATATCTCATTCCCAGATTAACGTACGAAAATAATTCTAGTTTCCAAAATTAAATGATGTTTGTAGACTGTGTGAAAATATTCAAACCCTTCCACTAGCTTAAGAGAAAAATTGACACTTATCTGTGATTTAGTGATTTTAGTTTTTTTTTCTCACAATACTTTATCCAAAATGTTTTACTAAAATGTTGTTATATTATGTTCATTAGAATAAAAACAATTGAGGCGGTAGCCGGAAAATGGGCCCCTAGGTCTATAGGCCCTTTTTCGAGAGAATGTTTAATTCGGTTCTCCGTTTTAAAATCTACTTGTTTACATAGCTTCATTTCATTATCTTGTAAACAGAGGGCAGGGTAGCTAATTGAATGAACCCATGCACCCTTGCTTAGTTGAGAAATTCAGCAAACATCAGTGAGATATCTTCAAAGTGAGTGTGAGTCTATCCAGGATGTGCACCAAAGTACCCAACAGATATTCTTTATTTTCACGTATTCGGTAGAATTTATGACGTGACTATGGATATATGTAAGAAATATAATTATATTAAAATGATTTTGAACTTGTAAACCTCTGTAATGTGCGCTGTTCAATGCTGATGTTTAATATCTGCTAAAATATAATCATATTGAAAGTATTTTGATAAAATAAACTTGTTTCCTGAAAAAAGGGCCTATAAAATGCTTCAATATACAGACATGGACAAATTATTAGCAAAATTGAAGATTTTTATTACATATTTTTACAAAATATGATTCTTCCGTTTAGACTACAGTTGACAGTTTTGGTTATTTCGAAATTATTAGCAAAATTGAAGATTTGTATTGTATATTTTTTACAAAATTTGACTCTTAAATTTGGACTACAGTTGATATTTTGCATATTTACAAATTATTAGCAAAACTGAAGATTTTTATCATATATTTTTACAAAATTTGACTCTTCAATTTGGACTAAAGTTTACATTTTGGATATTTCCAAATTATTAGCAAAATTGAAGATTTTTATTTTATATTTTTACAAAATTTGACTCTTCAATTTAAACTGCAGTTGACATTTTTGCATATTTACAAATTATTAGCAAAATATGAAGATTTTTATTATATATTTTTACAAAATTTGACTCTTCAATTCAAACTACAGTTGACATGTTTGCATATTTCTATCTATTCTAAGTCAAATTTTGTAAACAGAATTATCATAAAAATCGTCAATTTTGTTAATAATATGTCCACGTCTGTATATTATAACACTATTAAACACTATTAAAGTCGGGATGCATTATTTAACAAACACTTGTAGACAAATATTATTGTAACAGTATGCAAATTGTTTTCTTGATAAAAGTGCATTCAAATCGCAATTACATAATAATTAATCTTTCAATCATTGTTTTCTCGAAACATGACTTTTGCTTATGGGCCCTTTTTCCGGCTTACGCCTCAATTATAAGAAATATTCATCAATGTTTCCCTAATCTGTTTTAAAAATTTCAAATGAATAGTGTTAAAAGTAGAAATATTCCGGAGTTTCTTTCGGAGAAAATGGGAAGACAGACAAATGAGGCTATTCTGAGCTTGGAAACTAATGATCTAGATATTTTCTACCGTAAAGACGTGCGCCATGTTTGTACATCCACCAGACTAGAAGTACTAGAACATAAAGCAGTCAAGAAGACCTGACCAGTGTCAATGAAGCGAGAGAGGGCACGGCCTCTGCAACAAGCTGACCACTAGCATCGACTTTCCCTCGCAGATCCGTGAAGTGACAAGGGTCCAGAATGCGAAGAAAGTCTCCCGGAAATTCCGTCTGTGCGTGCAGCGAGAAGCACTGGGGACAATGACACGAGTTTGTAACGCGGTTTGGGAAGCTGTTGCTGAGGCTTTTCTATGCTAAGGATATTTCCAATTGCAAAGACACGGAAAAATTATGACGTAGCCGATACGAAGGGATTTTGTTATAATAAAACTAAACAGCGCGAGTTGGTTCAGACGGTAGCGTTTGAGATTCGCATTCGGGAGGTCCCGGGTTCAAACTCAGTGACCAACCAATTTCACTGGGGTTTTTCATGGTTTCCCTCAGTCACAAAGGCAAATGCCGGATTGGAAATTTACATGCCATGTTTCATCAACGCATCAATGACCAATATCATAAACATTAATCAAAATCTATAATCAGTTACATGAACATAAGCCATTTACAACACACAACAGAAACAGGAAAGCAACAATAGTAAAAATGGCCTAATAGTATACCTACAGATTCTAAACACGCGATATGACCATAGATGTTAAAGCGTATATAAATAAACTTAATTAAAAAAATAAAACTAACTTCTGTAGTTATAGGAAGAGAGAAGAGAAATTACAAGAAAACTCAGTGATAATGCTCGAATACCATAAAAAAACTATTAATAAATTCATTTCTGGGTGACAATATTACAAATAATAATGATAATGATAATAATAATAATAATAATAATAATAATAATAATAATAATAATAATAATATTAATAATAATAATACACTAAATCTTAAATACTGATAATGTAAATTTTTAACCATTTTAATAATTCACCACACCCTCTTACCTAGCATCTCGTTTTGTTTACCTTTCACTACCTCGAACCCGGAGTACGTACCTTCTCTCTATTCCTCTGCACAGAGCATCCTTCTACTCATCATCTTTCAGCATATCGATTCCACGCCTCTGGAATTCTCTCCCTGACCATGTCAGAGACTGTCTGACAATATCAAAATTCAAATTTAAATTAAAGAAACATATTCTAGTTCATGGAATTGCTTGTTGAACACCTGTCAGGTTGCGCAACTTTGGCTGAACCCATGACATATAATAAATATTGTTACTACGCTGTTGTAAAATTGACAATTAATATGTAATGTATTTATTATTATTATTATTATTATTATTATTATTATTATTATTATTATTATTATTATTAGTTAACACTATCATCATTGCTATCTCTGTTTGTCTTTCTTTTTGTTTTTTCTTGTATTAGCTCGACGAGAGCTCTATAGTGTTCTTTTGATCCTGTTCACCGTCTATAGGGCTTTAATTTAATTTGTATTATTTTCATCAGTGTTTGTATTTATTTTTGTATTTATATGTGCTATCTGGTAGGATGGAAGTGAAGGCCTTATGGCCTTAATCCTGTCAGATTAAATAAATAAATAATAAATATGATTAGGGAAAACACGGAAATTTTACTGGAAGCAAGTAAAGCGATCGGTTTGCAAGTAAATCCCGAAAAGACAAAGTATATGATTATGTCTCGTGACCAGAATATTGTACGAAATGGACATATAAAAATTGGAGATTTATCTTTCGAAGAGGTGGAAAAATTCAAATATCTTGGAGCAACAGTAACAAATATAAATGACACTCGGGAGGAAATTAAACGCAGAATAAATATGGGAAATGCGTGTTATTATTCGGCTGAGAAGCTCTTATCATCCAGTCTGCTGTCCAAAAATCTGAAAGTTAGAATTTATAAAAAAGTTATATTACCGGTTCTTCTGTATGGTTGTGAAACTTGGACTCTCACTCTGAGAGAGGAACATAGGTTAAGGGTGTTTGAGAATAAGGTGCTTAGGAAAATATTTGGGGCTAAGCGGGATGAAGTTACAGGAGAATGGAGAAAGTTACACAACACAGAACTGCACGCATTGTATTCTTCACCTGACATAATTAGGAACATTAAATCCAGACGTTTGAGCTGGGCAGGGCATGTAGCACGTATGGGCGAATCCAGAAATGCATATAGAGTGTTAGTTGGGAGACCGGAGGGAAAAAGACCTTTAGGGAGGCCGAGACGTAGATGGGAGGATAATATTAAAATGGATTTGAGGGAGGTGGGGTTTGATGATAGAAACTGGATTAATCTTGCACAGGATAGGGACCGCTGGCGGGCTTATGTGAGGGCGGCAATGAACCTTCGGGTTCCTTAAAAGCCATTTGTAAGTAAGTAAATAAATAATACCCTCCCCTTTACAAAATTCTGCGTACGCCACCGATCTGCACTCAAGACCCGCAAGAGCAGGACACTTAAAACACGAGTGTGAAAATTTGGAGACTCAACGCCGGAAAATGATACTGGAAAAATTAGT
The DNA here is from genome assembly GCF_040183065.1 of Periplaneta americana. Classification (NCBI taxonomy): domain Eukaryota; kingdom Metazoa; phylum Arthropoda; class Insecta; order Blattodea; family Blattidae; genus Periplaneta; species Periplaneta americana. The sequence continues at coordinate 62,903,195 of NC_091118.1, read as the reverse complement.
ATATACAAGGAAGTGGCCAACTACAAACCATGAACTTATAAACATTCATATGTATATCAGCTTTAATGTAGTGTATTAGGAACATAGACTTCAGTTTGTTTTAAATACTGTACAGAAGGGAATACAGAACAATTGAGAAAAACAATAAGAAAGAATGAGTAAATAAACACAGATGGCATCAAAAAGGAAGTACAATACAGAAAAATGAAACAAAGAATGTGATACAAGTAAATAAAGAGAAATCCCATCTGTATATATCAGATCCTCAGATAAAACGCATTTGGAATATCTCCGGAATGTTACGATTGTGTTGTCTGGGAACAAACGCGGACATCCCATACAAGTAAATGAACAATGCAGAAGACTATCGGGGGCGTCTTGATGTCTAATGGAATAGATAAGACGGTGAGAATTGCCTTTTGTCATGTTTAATTGCACTAGGCGGCAAAGTTCAGGAGAAAATTGTGGTAGGTAATTGTCTTCTTTCTACATTAACCTCTAGGTCAGAGTATGGTGCAGATCCTTGAATGCTCTGTCAAAACACAGAGACGTCTGACAGGCATGAATTAGAAACAAGAACTAAGTCAGACGTTAGATGTATGGCAAGAGACATTTTTGAAGCTGGAGACATTAGTCCTGAAGTATTTGTACAGTCAGTTGTAGAGCAGTAGGCTATTTATTTTTTCAGTTGCGTAAATTATTGTGATTTGATACTTCGTGTTTCAATATACATAGTGTAAGAGGTGTAAGTGCCGTCCTTTTCACAGTTGTAGGTGACACATGTTGACTTATAAAATACTTTTTTTCATGATTAACTGTCTTTTCACAAACCTTATATAACAAAACCGTTCCATCGGTTGAAAACATATGGGCACCAAATTCACTGGCGTAAACATGAAGTTTACTTTTAAATGGTTTACTGAATTTAGGCATTCTAGCTAACCGATCTTATACTTTCTGTCACCCGACAATAACTGACTGTTCCTCACTCAAATTTCTTTCTTCTACAATAATAAACACATGTAGCACAAAATTGTAACAGTAAGATTTGAAAATATGAAAGCAAACAATTAAAAATACTACGTGGTGACAACTTCTATGAGAACTGGCTTAATATTTAAAATTATAAAGCTGATTGTTGGTATCGTGAAGACATGACTGGTTCTCAGTCAATAAATTGGTATTAAATTGTAACAAAACCTAATTCAATTTAAATCCTGTCCAAATTCAACCTCGCAAATTTCTAACGCAATAAGTAACAATAGATCCCTATTAGAAACAACAACAACAACAACAACAACAACAACAACAACAACAACAACAACAACCAAATTTCTTGGCTTAAAAATCGATAATGTTTTAAATTGGAAAAATCATATTAAATAAATTACCCCAAAACTAAATTCAGCATGTTTTGCTATTAGATCTATGCAACAGATAGTAAATCTCAATACCTTAAAAACAATATACTTTCCACTCGATAATGAGTTTTGGAATAATATTCTGGGGAAATTCCACAGATAGTAACATTATATTCCTATTACAAAAAAGAGTAATTAGAATAATAGTAGGTGCCAAATCTAGGGACTCATGTAGGAATATTTTCAAAAAACTACAAATAATGCCCATGGCTTGCCAGTATATCTTTTCATTAATAATCTTCCTCGTATGTAATCGTGAAAACTTTGTAACAAATTCAACATTTCATAGCATAAATACACGTCAAAGAAATGACTTTCATACTCCATCGGCAAGTCTATCGTGCTATCAAAAAGAAGTGCGTTATATGGCAGAAAAAATGTTTAATAGCCTCCCTATGGATATAAAAAATGAAACTCAAAACATAAGATTATTTAGGACCAAATTAAAGAAGTACCTAATTTGTCACGCCTTCTACTGTATTCTGTAGGTGAATTCACGACATTCAACAACGCTTCATGACATTGATACTAAAACTATGTGTTGTATTAGTAGACTATATTGTAAATCTCCTCTGTATATATTTCATCTAGACTGTGACTATAAATTAAGACTCTATAATAGTATTAAGTTTTTTGACTTGTTCCATATTCTAGCTGTATATCAATGTATGAATACCATGGAATGTTAATAAATACAATACAATACAATGACATATTTGTAACTGTGGATTGTCGATCATTATTCATATTATACCAATAGTATTAAAGCACGATTATTAGCAGATTAAGCACCGAAATAAATTATTTGTATTTACTATTGCTAGCAAAGTTAGTCATTATAACAAATATTTAAATTTCACACACACTACATTACAATTAATTATAAAATGCAAATAAACAAGAAATATTGCTTTGAAATGACAAAAAAAAGGGAAATTTATTAGTAAGAAACTCCTTAAAAAGGCAAAATAGGCAAATAAAAATTGGCCCTGTCACTTTGATTTACTCCAAATCAAATTTATATCTATGCAAATAATGATTTACTTCCACTCAGTAAAAAAGGCATTTTGCCAAATATCCGTACCCTATTCATAACACTACAGACATTATTAGAACAATGATATGATGGCAAAGGAGCAATGCTGGAATTATGATTGTAAGTGAAATCGAAGGACTCTGAAAAAATGTTTCTACAGTATATTCGCTCATTTAACTTCCTGCAATTCAATCCGATCGCACTCCGGAAGAAGTCTTTAGCAGGCAGATGTACGAGGGGGTCGAAAACTCATCATGAGCTGCAAATCTGCTCTGAAGGAAGATGATCCGAGGATTATTAATATAATGAACATCCGTGTGCAGTGTAGCAAGTATGCAGGCCGAGGACTTTCTCTGCGCCCACCAAGTGTCGATGCAGTGATCCGCACCTGTTCCCATAGTGCAACGCGGGCGTCCCCCTGACCTGATTCGGGATGACAGAACATTAGCTAATCATGCGGGCTTGTGTTCGGGATCCTCGATTCCAGAGATAGGTTTTCTTTACAAACATGAAGTGCAGTCTGGTCAGAAGTACATTGTCTAAAGTTCTTCTCTAATCACCATCAGTCCACACCTGTGGAGTAACGGTCAGCGCGTCTGGCCGCGAAACCAGGTGGCCCGGGTTCGAATCCCGGTAGGGGCAAGTTACCTGGTTGAGGTTTTTTCCGGGGTTTTCCCTCAACCCAATACGAGCAAATGCTAGGTAACTTTCGGTGCTGGACCCCGAACTCATTTCACCGGCATTATCACCTTCATTTCATTCAGACGCTAAATAACCTAGATGTTGATACAGCGTCGTAAAATAACGCAATAAAAAATAAAAAAAACTAATCACCATCATCACTGAAATGTGTCAAATTTTCTATGAAGTAAATGCCTATGGCAGACAACAAATCAAGCTACATTCATTTGCTCTGTTTCATATTCACTCCATAGTCTATTTCGTACAATACGATTCCGTGTGTAAGATAATAATCTATGATGATGAAAATAATAATCATTATTGTTTTTACTATTACTAGGGGGATCGGGGTAATTTGGGTACAAGTTACAATTTATTGAATAAAATTTCATCTAATATTCAAACACATGCCAATTTAATGTATATTGTTTATTTCACAATTTCCTAACATGGAGTGTTAAAAATTACTGTTGATCACACTGATACTGCCTGTTAAAAAACTGTTTCTTGTTTACCAGTCTATGAAATAAACCATCACATTCGAAGCAATTTGGGAAACCAGCTGAGATGCAGTAACCAAATTCATATATGTGTACATTACACATGTTTAAAACTTGTTTTTAATAAATTTAGTAGTGTATCATTAATGATTTGTTAGTAAATTTTAATTTAAAACTTGGGGTAATTTGGGCATAAGTTACAATTTATTGAATAAAACTTTACCTAATCTTCAAACACATGTTCAAATATATAGTACTGAATCAAAAACAACAATCGTCGGCACCATGATTGAATTATTCTGTGGCATAATGAATAAATTTATAAGTGTGCATTATAATTCATATCAATTCCCTTTCACATATTCATATGTTTGTAGTTCCGGACCTCAAGACACTGAATAATATTTTAAAGTGGACCTCGGTTAATAGTGATTGGTGACTCCTGCTCTATGCTGATGACCTTACATACATAACTTTATATTATATTACATTACATTACTTTATATTATATTACATTACTTTATATTGCATTACATTACTTTATATTGCATTACATTACTTTATATTACAGTACATTACATTGCATTACATACAAACATACATACATACATACATACTGTACATACATCATACATACTGTACATACATCATACATAGATACATACATACATACATACATACATACATACTGTACATACATCATATATACTGTACATACATCATACATAGATACATACATACATACATACATACATACATACATACTGTACATACATCATACATACTGTACATACATCATACATAGATACATACATACATACATACATACATACATACATACATCATACATAGATACATAGATACATACATACATAATACATACATACATACATCATACATACTGTACATACATCATACATACTGTACATACATCATACATACATACATACTGTACATACATCATACATACTGTACATACATCATACATACATACATACATACATACATACATACATACATACATACATATACATACATACATAAAACACACACAGTGTTCTGCCTAAGGCAATGTTTTTAATATTCTTCTTCTCAGATTTTATTATGAATTGTCAAAATCTTCGTCCTGAAAAGCAAAGAAAGAATCTATGGACAACCTCGACTTCTCTTTGTTGAAAGTTAAGCAGCAATACTTATTTGTCATCAATAATAGATTATTGTATTGGAAATTTTTTCATATTTTCTATATCTGGATTTTTCGATATCTCGAAGTATTACCTGTTTCCGGAAACATATCAAAGTTCGACGGCAAACAGAAATACAATATAAAAAAATGATAACATAGAAAAAAATATATGTATAATCGTATCACAGTCTAGTATATACAGTCACGAAGCTCAATTCTTAGTAAATATGCATCCATAGATAGTTGCTAACCACAAGGATCGCTAATATCGCCTCATCACAGACAATGCGAAATAGTACCGACACAGTCTATTGTTCCTAGCACCCTCACAACTCAAGCTTCGTGACTGTATATACTAGACTGTGCTCGTATTTTACATGTTGACAATGTTCACAAGTGAAGTTTAAAAATGGAGAAGTCAATCATGTAAACATAATAAAGTAAGTAAGAATACGTAACTTGTGCAATAATAATAATAATAATAATAATAATAATAATAATAATAATAATAATAATAATAATGTATTAACGAACTATCAATAAGATAATCCGTCTTCCTTTCTTTCCTGAAAGAACACATGTTTCCATGGCAACAAATAATTGCACGCAAAAGTAAAAGAATGCACTTATAGGGACAGAAAACGGAACAGCTCGACATTGTGATAGCCCGTTCTGCAAGTTCTCACAGAGCGGTGTTCGACTTCCCACACGCACACCCGCAGCGCGGGTGGAAACCCTTCGAGGGCTTGTGCAATGGCGTGGGAAATGGGGAGTAGGCCTATATACGAAAGGGGCCTCCGACACACTTAGCAAAAATGCGTTTTCGCTATGCTCTGAATTCGGAGCTTTCAATGAAATTTTAATTTCTCATTATGCCAAATATAGAAAAAGTAGGCCTACCATGATAATGTACATTCAATATCGAGATTTTGAGAAAATATATGACTTCACCATGGTTGACGCCGAAAAAATAACTATCATACCAGCAGCTTGTAATAGGGATATCCTGAACTAGCAACAGCAGATAGCGCACGTGTACTTCGAAGGATGCGCTTTGCGTGTGCATTTGTTTTTCGGTATACAGTATAAACATTGGTGTCTATGCGGATGACGTGAATATGTTAGGAGAAAATCCACAAACGATTAGGGAAAACACGGAAGTTTTACTTGAAGCAAGTAAAGCGATCGGTTTGGAAGTAAATCCCGAAAAGACAAAGTATATGATTATGTCTCGTGACCAGAATATTGTACGAAATGGACATATAAAAATTGGAGATTTATCCTTCGAAGGGGTGGAAAAATTCAAATATCTTGGAGCAACAGTAACAAATATAAATGACACTCGGGAGGAAATTAAACACAGAACAAATATGGGAAATGCCTGTTATTATTCGGTTGAGAAGCTTTTATCATCTAGTCTGCTGTTAAAAAATCTGAAAGTTAGAATTTATAAAACAGTTATATTACCGGTTGTTCTGTATGGTTGTAAAACTTGGACTCTCACTCTGAGAGAGGAACATAGGCTAAGGGTGTTTGAGAATAAGGTGCTTAGGAAAATATTTGGGGCTAAGCGGGATGAAGTTACAGGAGAATGGAGAAAGTTACACAACGCAGAACTGCACGCATTGTATTCTTCACCTGATATAATTAGGAACATTAAATCCAGACGTTTGCGATGGGCAGGGCATGTAGCACGTATGGGCAAATCCAGAAATGCATATAGAGTATTAGTTGGGAGACCGGAGGGAAAAAGACCTTTGGGGAGGCCGAGACGTAGATGGGAGGATAATATTAAAATGGATTTCAGGGAGGTGGGATATGATGATAGAGACTGGATTAATCTTGCGCAGGATAGGGACCGATGGCGGGCTTATGTGAGGGCGGCAATGAACCTTCGGGTTCCTTAAAAGCCATTTGTAAGTAAACATTGGGGATATACTTAGTACATTAGTATATTAAATAGTCTTAAAAACAATTAAAAAGGGCAGATTTTTATGTTCCTATATGTAAAAACCAGGGAAAGCTTTTTGTCTTCAATCAGGTCCCGAAATATTCTGAATAATTATATGCTTTAAACCTTAAAAAATATAACTAATTAAGTTGCGCCTCGAAAGTTAAACAAAAGTAACTACGGTAATTCAAGTAAGGAATAATTGTTGACTGTAGTTTCATTTTGGAAGAGGAAAAAGAAAAATTAATAAAAACATATCCAACCTCGACAGCGAGCTATAGATTATATGCAGTAGTTGTAAGAGTCTCCGAAGTTTACGCCTGCAGTAAACTCTCGATAAACTGGGACGTTTATTATCCAGGACAATCCGTAGTGAAATCCATTTCGTGAATAATGTTTTTAATGTACTGTAGACTAATTATTAAAACCATATTTTTACTTCAAATTTACAAAATCATCCTACATAGTATTCTAAACTGCATGTCCTTAACCTACAAAACGCACGAATAATCGTGATACTATTGCGATCATATTGCATCATCCTATTAAAAATTGCATTTGATCTTTCTGCAACTATAGAGAAAAATACAAGGAATTCAATCTCGATAGTCCCTTCCCTATAAAAAACACATTGATGGCTGCATATCCTGATTTTAGCGTACGGTACTTAAATACTATCATTAAAGAGGGCAATATTCATCTTCGACATAGTTTCTATTTTTTTATTCGTGCACCTCGTTCTCAAAGTTCTCGTTTAGGTTCATGAACTTTCAATTTACTCGTATCTATATTCTACATACTGCATTTTTCCCCACCCATCTCGAGGAATCGCTCAATATTATACAGGTTTACGAATTACGTTATTATTTATTGTAAATTAAATTAAATTATGAGATAAGCAAATATTTAATTATATTAAATTGTACTAGGTTATACAAAATAATTGTAAATACAGGAAACCAACAAGCGGAAAAACGTAATCAACTGTAGCATTAACTATCATATGACATAACATAGCCCTACAATATGTTGCGCCTCATGGAACGCTCCTGCCATCTAACGGTAAAACTTCGCATAAAATATCTCTATCTCTGCGAAAATGTGTGAACTACCATCAGAGTCAACTACTAATCGAAACGACAGGTTTTACGTCAGAAGGCAAAGGCAAGTCACTTCTTATGTAAGATAAAGTATAAATGAATCGATAAAGACCTTTTTCCGAAAACTTTAGTTTCAAGTATATTAGTTATTTTATGTGGATATTCCGTTCTGTGATACAACAGAGATTGCTGCTGTCTTTAACAGTCACCAAACTTAACTATCCCTTTGTACAAATGAGCCTGACCGACTGTTTCCGATGACTCTTAAGAAATCTTCGTTGTTTCTATGAAACCTTCTATGTGACAGTACAGAAAATAATTTTTCAGGAGAAAGAAAAATTAATTAAAAGTCAATGGGCGTACATAAAAATATGAAATAATTCGGTAGAAAACGTTGGTGAATGTGATGAACATGAATGAATCATCAAGGGTCAGTGTAGGACTCTTGATATTTAATTAATTTTTTCTTCCTCCTGAAAAATTATTTTCTGAAATGCCACATAGGGAGGTTTCATAAAAACAACGACGAAGTGGTCCCTCTCGTTACCAGCATGGATCTACGTTCATAATATGTTTTGCACATAAGTTGTACAAACGGCATGTCATCTTCATTTTAAGTTTGCATAACACTCTATAGGTACTACACTATCATTAAGTAAATAGTATTAAACCTATGCGAGAAGAATATAGCTGGAATTAAATGTATAAATCTGAGGGAAACAGCTGAATCCGGTAAAAATCATGATCCTCCGATTCTTTCTGTCAAATGTACATCTCGAGTCAATGCCGAGGATCCAAGCTGGTGGAGCAGCGGTGACCGAAACTCGAGCTATACAGTGATTATGTGTGACAGACAGCCTATCAAGCAAGGAGACGGAGGAAAGGTACTTGGCATGAAAACTACAACCAGTGGTGGTTCTTGATCAATCCCGCGGATAAAAATCTCAAGCCTTACTCTATCAGTAATGTCACTGCTGTCATCAAGAGCCAGTGAATAATATACGATTTTTCTAGCTTCTTTTTTAACCTTTCTCTTGATTATAATAGGAATTTTCTGTATTCTTCTCTCGATACTTGGTCGAGAAATTCGTAGTTTTTCAAAATTAAAAACTTCTTATGGACAAGTTATTTAACCTATTTTAATCATTACTCTTTTAAGAAATTCTGTTCTATTAAAAGGCTTTAGAGCACGAGATATTTCAAACTCCATTAGGTAGATGAATTTCTTACATTTATTTATCTCATCTTTCTCTGCCTGGCTATGATTTAAGACATGTCAATTCCTAGTGTTTAACAGTTCCTTGGCACATAATATTGAATCAGTTTTTCTACAATATTATTATTAAATGAATAACTAATAAATAGTTACCCTCATCTAAAAATTAAGAAGATTAAAAATGAGATAAAACCTAATAATTTTATCCTTCTAGTGAGAAGATCTAAAAATATCAATATTCATGAAGAATTACAGAAACACATACTAAGTGGTCAGTAATAATAATAATGATAATAATAATAATAATAGTAATAATAATAATAATATATTATTCAGCGTGGCAGTTAATGTTTCTATATACCCCTAATTGAACCGTTGAGCAAAGTAAACATTTTAAATTTTGTCCGACAGAACAATAAAAAAGTTTTCATTCTTTACGAAACCACTTCTTACTACTTGTAGAGACAGAGTTTGTAGAGCGACATGATACCGCCACAGCTTGCCTTCAGTACGTGAATGAAACACACAGCAATGTACAGGAAACTCCTCGTACCCGTTTGAATGTCTGTGATTACACGATGTAATTACGACACCCGCTTTGGTCACCGCTGTGCTAGAGGAACTGTTTATTTTCTAAAATCAGTACATCAGCCTGAATTCTGACAAATTTGCGTCGATCAAGTCGGAAAATTTGGCTACACTGCTCGTTTCTTGGAGTCCCATTAATGTACAGGTATTTCAACACAGGAGTGACGGATGGCTTGCTAACGGTTTTCTCACGTAGGAGACACCCTCAAACCACCCCTATGTAATATACACTTTACATCGCTCTCGCAACAAAAGCTACAAGTCGTTATTAGGGTCACACAAGAATCCGAGATCATTTATCACAGAGTCGAGCATTCACCGACCAGGTGAGAACGCTGTGATAGGTCGGGAGAAAACATTCCACACTTGAGGAAAGGGGAGAGAAAGGTGGGGATGGAAAAAACGAAAGAACGAATAAAAGTAAGTGGAAAAAAGAGGGAGGGAAGAGAGATGAGTTGGAGAAGCAAACATTGGGGAAAAGGAAATAATAATAATAATAATAATAATAATAATAATAATAATAATAATAATAATTATAACTTGCTTTTCCATTCTTCAGGACTTGTTTGCATCTCTTAGTCAACAACTTTTTAAAATGATGTTCACTGACAAAATCTGTTTCATTTATTGAAAAAAATATGAACACAGCACATTTCGGGAGTCCTAATAGAGTCAATAGGCCTAGAGGATGCAAGACAAAATCTTTAAATAAAGGACATGTCCTGTACACAGAGTGTAAACGATATAAACTACCAAAATTATACAGACCGTACATATCGGTCTACTGAACAAAATGTCTAGTGAAATTTAATTATTACTTATAACCAGGGAACGGATTTATATGGACTAAAAATATATGAAATATGTAAATATATATGTAGTTATTTTTACCAAAATATGGAATTAAATATGGATTTTTACCAAAATATGGAATTAAATATGGACTTAAAATTATAAAAAAATGACTATGTACGTTAAATATTGGTACATTTTAATCAAACTAAACAAAAAATATAATGGACGTACCTTATCTTCCAATGTAGTTTCAACAAAACACAATTTTTATTGTCTGTTACCATAACAATAGGTTACAAACATTTCTTTCAAGTGCTGAAAAGTGAATCTTCTTCTATTGTCTCTGAGGATAGATTTATACTGACTAAAAGAGCGTTCGACGTCACAAGAAGTAACTGGTACATAATTCAATTTCACAATGTCTGCTGGGGATAAGTCCAAGTTAATCTTCACTGTTGATTCACCACTCATCACAGCAACAACCTTTTGTAGTTCTTCATATCCAGGGTTTTTTGAAAGTACAGTGTCCACCTTAGCTCTTACTGCATCTGCAACTTTACCTCTACCACGATTCAGTTGTTCCACAGTACTATTTATAATTTCAAAACTTTCAGATAGTGAAAGGTGCCTATTTTGGAGACTTTTGAGCGTTTTTATGATGCATGAAAATGTATGCTGGATGTGAGCTAAGTCATTCTTCACACTTATGTCACAGGTAACTGTTTTCGCAGTATCAATTGAGACTGCATCTTCAGAGTCCAATGCAAGGAGAACATTGTTAATAGAGTCTATATGTTCGGCATAATATTCAACTGCTTCTAGCCATGTACCCCATCTAGTTAAAATTGGCTTTGGTGGCAATGGAATTTCAGGGTACATTTCTTTCAACATGTTAACTCTACTGGGAGCTTTGAGAAATACTTTTTTCACTGATGAAATCAACAAATCTACTTTAGGGAAATTGTCTCTGACCACTTCTGCCACACGATGAAATGCATGCGCCACACAAGTAAAATGAGTCAATTTAGGATATACAACAGATAATGCTTGTCCAGCTTTGACCATATAAGGGGCAGCATCGCTAATAAAGAATAACACATTATCGTACATAATACCCTTTGGCCACAGGATACCCATAGCTTCGTTGAACAGTTTAACTATAGTTTTGTTATTGCACTTTTCTAGAACATCACAATGTAAAAGAATTCGTTCAGAATATTGTTCACTTAACAAACCGATAACTACATTACCAACAAGTCTACCTTCTTTGTCGGGAGTCTCATCAATGGAAACCCAAATTGAACTATCTTTAATTTCATCTCTTATCTTCTGTATTGTCTCATCGTAGATGGATGGAGCATACGTCTTCCTAAGTGTTGACTCATCCGGGATTGTATGTTGAGTATATTTTTCAAGGAATTCTCTGAAGACCTTATTCTTTAGTTTGTAGAGAGGAATATCAGCAGAGATGAGAGAACGGCACAGGTCGATGTTAAACTCAGATCTTACATTCGATGTTGTTGGTTGTGTTAAAAACAATTGTCTCTGCTTGGAATTTAGTTGTTTGTTGGCCTGATGTTTACTAGTTGTAATGTGTTGTTGCACCAGGAACTTTTGTGTAGATGATACTGCACACTGACACAAATTACAAAATAATATTTTATTGTCAGTTGATAAACCATCTTCTTTAAATTCTGAAATGTAACTTGTTAGTTTTGATTTTAAATTGACTGAATGACGTACTTTTGGCATATTTACCGTCTTTATAGTATGATTTACAAAACTGAACCTATGTGTACTCTGACTGGCATTTAACTGTTGAGCTGCACAACTGAAGTCTGTTAAAAATTTTAAATTAAATTAATACAGTTTTGTAACTTACTTTCCCATTGTTGATAGGACTGCTAATTTTCAAATAACTCTGATGTTAAAGGGATTACTGAACATGTGTTTAAATCTCTATTGTTGAAATGTATTTTTAAAAGTTAATGGAATTTTGTTTTGTTTTATTGTTAAACCTAATATAATATGGACTGTTTTATATGAAATATGGAAAATATATGGAAATTAACGAAAATATGTACTAAATTCTAAAATATGGAAAAATATGGAAAATAAAAGTAGGATTTTTCAACCCTACACATTGTGAAACATAAAGATAATGCAAAATATAAATTATATTAGCTTTATAAGTAAATATGTATTTACATATAAATCCTTTCCCTGCTTATAACTCTATTTTTAATTTGTAAAATAACATGTTTTTAAGATTGATAGTAGTCTAATTGTTTGTTAACATTTCGACTGAACCAGAATGACATTGCCAATACTTTCCACCCAACACATACCAATACACAACAGAGATACACAGAGTAATAAACGATACTTCAACGTACGTAAAACTTTGACAGATACTGGAAAACTTTGACTTTTTTCTTTTGTTGTTTATGCTCTACCACGAGTAGGTGTATGCCTCAAATTCTATTCTCGAATTATGTTTGCATTTGTTTGTTCGTTCTATTTAAGTTGCCAGAATATGATGCCAGATTGGTCAGTCGTTGATGCCGAAACCTCAGACCACAACACCATGGCATGCTACAAAAGCCACCAATGCGGTCCAATACTCCTCTGTGTGAAGGCCATGCCAGGGTAGCCAGCATGACATCCGTTAATTCCCTGTAGCCAAGGGAGATTTCACCGCCCTCATCCATGGCTAATAAACACTGAAAGAAAAAAAAAAGCGGTCGGTTTAGAACAAAGAAAATCGCCGCGAATGTAGCCTACGCAATAGTTTCGATTTGTATCCGTAGGTAGCGCAATCGGTATAGCGCTGGACTTCTGTGTTCTAGGTTGCGGGTTCGATCCAGCCCAGGTCGATGGCATATATGTGTTTAACCACTTCCCTGATTAACCCGAGTTAACTCGGGTTGCTAACATGTGTCAAAATGTATTAACCCGAGTTAACTTGTTTGAGTCCCATTGTCTATTTCATAGTGATTTTTTAAGTATGTAAGAAAATTAGTGATGTACAGTGATTCTGCAATATTAAATGACCTCTTTACGAAAACAAAAAATATGACATTTTTTTTCACGAAACTGGTAAAATATATAGTAAGGGAAGAGGTTAAATGCGTCAGGCTCATTTCACTAAATTTATTGACATATAAAAGAACTCCTGCTGGACAAAATTCCGGTACACTGGCGACGCTGATATAATCTCTGAAGTTGCGAGCGTAGTTAAATAAACTATAATTAAAAAAATTGTTTACTATTTTTAATATCAGATATACTGTTAATGAAGGCATTCTACTTTTTTCAGGACAGTATTGGATTATATTTTGTTTAATTCAAAAATAGGCCTACAATTAATATTGATTCAATTTTGGAAAAAAAAAATATATAACATCATGATGATGATGATGTTGATGATGAAAATTACGACAAAAAGCTAAGTGACGTAACCGTACTAGAGAAATCCATAGAGAGACTTTGGAGAAAGTGAGCCCGGAGATCCTGGTTTGAATCCTGGTTACAATTTCTCCGACATATTTCCGCGAGTCATGTTAGCAGCTGCGCGAGGAGGCGCTCTCGCAAAAACAATGCACTGTCACGAGATGCCGATACGTTGTCATAGCAACGGGCGAGCGTGCCAATGACCTACAAGAAGCATGTTCTCTAATTACTGTCTTTGCGTGAACGCGTGGCTGGCTCGTATGGGAAGTCTTAAATTCATGTTGTGCCTTTTTATTCTTTTTAATATTGTAACGATAATAATGATATTTAATTATTTTTTAGGCCTTTTTTATTCGATGTTTTTAAAGGTACTACAATCTGTTATTTCTTCACTAGTGCCACCGGCGTAGCTCAGTCGGCTGAGGCGCTTACTTGCCGATCCGGAGTCGCGATCGGGCGTGGGTTCGATTCCCGCTTGGGCTGACGCTAGACTGACGCTAAATAACCTAGTAGTTGATACAGAGTTGTTAAATCGCCAACCAAAAAAATCGTGTTAGATTTCGTGTTGCAATGAAAGGAATGACAAATCACAATCTTTTCTATCTCAGAAATTTTAGATCTCTTTCCATGGTCTCAAGGTGCATTAAAACTGCCAACTTCTATGCCAAAATATTTGATCCATTGACCTTATAAATTTGAATTTACACTGGTAATTATAAGTTAGCAGTAGCAGTAGTAGTTTTTTATTTTAGTAGGTTATTTTACGACGCTTTATCAACATTTTGGTTATTTAGCGTCTGAATGAGATGAAGGAGATAATGCCGGTGAAATGAGTCCGGGGTCCAGCACCGAAAGTTACCCAGCATTTGCTCATATTGGGTTGAGGGAAAACCCCGAAAAAACCTCAACCAGGTAACTTGCCCCGACCGGGAATCGAACCCGGACCACCTGGTTTCGCGGCCAGACGCGCTAGCCGTTAGTCCACAGGTGTGGACTAGTACTACTACTACTAGTAGTAGTAGTAGTAGTAGTAGTAGTAGTAGTAGTAGTAGTAGTAGTATTTATGGCATTTAGAGAACTCGGAGGTTCATTGCCGCCCACACATAAGCCAGCCATCGGTCCCTATCCTCAGCAAGATTAATTCATTCCCTACAATCATATACAATCTTCTTCAAATCCATTGTAATATTACCCTCCCATTTACGTATCGGCCTCCCTAAATGTCATTTTTCCCCTAAAGTCCTCCAACTAACATTCTACCCGCATTTCTGGATTCGCCCATATGTGCTACATGCCCTGCTCATCTCAAACGTCTGAATTTAGTGTTTTTAATTATGTCAGGTGAAGAATAAAATTCGTGCAGTTCTGTGTTGTGTAACTTCCTCCATTCTCCTGTAACTTCATCCCTCTTAGTCCCAAATATTTTCCTAAGCACCTTATTCTCGAACAACCTTAACCTCTGTTCCTCTCTCAAAGTGACAATCCAAGTTTCAAAACCATACAGAAGTGTTTTATAAATTCTTTCAGGTTTTTTTGACAGTAGAATAGATGACAAAAGCTTCTCAACCGAATAATAACAGGTATTTCCCATATTTATTCTGCGTTTAATTTCCTCCCGAGTGTCATTTACATTTGTTACTGTTGCTCCGAGATATTTGAATTTTTCATTTTATTATTATTATTATTATTATTATTATTATTATTATTATTATTATTATTATTATATAATTTATACTATTAGGCCTACTAATATTATTGTTATTATTATTATATTACTTATACTATTACTATTATTATTATTATTATTATTATTATTATTATTATTATTATTATTATTATTATTATTGTGGAATATATTAGAATATTACAAATTAAATGGGATTTTGAAAAGAAATTGAAGAGTGATTTTCCAAACGGTGTTAAGTCATTTATAACCAATCTTTCATTTTATAGGCTAAGGTTATAAATCTACACAGGAATACACTTGAAACTTTCCAAATGGTGTTATCTTCCGTGTTATTCCCATTATAGTCTTACAGTTTTTTTCCTAAGTGTGCTAACTCAGTAGTATGAATGTTCCAAACTGTGCAAAGTCATTGTTTTATTTTAGTAGGTTATTTTACGACGCTTTATCAACATCTTAGGTTATTTAGCGTCTAAACGAACTGAAGGTGATAAGCCGGTGAAATGAGTCCGGGATCCAGCACCGATAGTTATCCAGTATTTGCTCATAATGGGTTGAGGGAAAACTTCGGAAAAATCTCAGCTAGGTAACTTGTCTCGACCGGGAATCGAACCCGGGTCACCTGGTTTCGTGGCCAGACGTGCTAACCGTTACTCCACAAGTGTGGACTAAGTCATTGTTATGTTATGTGATATTAAAATTATTATTATTATTATTATTATTATTATTATTATTATTATTATTATTATTATTGAGAAATTGCCAACTTTCAGTTTTACGTGTAATGCAAAATGTTCAAATAAACATACAATTACTAAAAAACATGTTTTCAAAGTGGGCATTGGTAATAACTTATTATAGATTCTGTTATTTGATACTATTATATAGTATCAGCTATAAACATATTTCTTTGTGATGTGATATTAAAATGATTATTATTAAGATATTGCCTACTTTCAGTGTTATATGTAATGCAAAATGCTCAAATAAACATACATAAGTCAAGTGACTTAGCACATTTTTTGAAAATATTAACATGTTTAACAGCATTGTTACCTAGCACGATGTCAATTTCCAAAAATTAAATTATATCAATAAAGCTCACTTTCCATAATGTTTTAACTGCCAAAGTCTCCTTTCAGTACCTTCAAGATATTTCCATCTAGAAAAAATCGTGTTTCCTGAAAAAGTAGCTTTTTTGACTTAGCACCATTTGGAAAGTCACTCTTCAATTAGTATTCTCCTTTTACACATATTTTTGTGAACAAGTATTTCTTACTTTTTGTTTTATGAAGAACAAGCGTCGATATCAGCTGGATTTTGATTCATTTAAAAAAAAAACCTAAGAAATATTGAAACGGATCTCAAAGCGATAAAAAAAAAAAGACGATTTCTCACATAATATTCAGGTTCAGTTGCTACTGGACATGCTATATTTTATCTACGTATAATAGAGGCTCTCAAAATTACATGTATTTTTTGTTCGTAAGAGTTGCTTTCATTGTCATTTGGTGATCTGCCTTTGCTAATTAAGGCCTATCCCATATTGTTACAGACATAAAAATTTAAGAGTAAGGCGTTCATACTTAGTTATTTTAAAATAGGGCTCCACACTCTTCCGCTAATTGAAGGGTTCAGAACCATAGTGGGCCAAGCCCCATTTACTATAACCGTAGAAAACAAGGGTTAAAATGAAGTTATCACCATAATTCAATGGAAACATATAGCAAGTAATATAAAGTATACATATTAAAACTAAATGATGTCAATCTTTATTGAACTATGGCATTTACTTAACTTTAACCCTTGCCTTCTCCGTTTTTAATAAATGGCGCTTGGCCCACTATGGCTCTGAACCCTTCAATTGGGAACAAGTGTTCTATGATACAGAATAGGGGCATCCCATTTAAGAAATAGTAGAGTAAGAAACGGGAGAAAAGAAGTTAACACCAATGTTCATACGTCTTTGAAATAGATAGGAGCTGAAATATCTCCTAAGATCTAGGCATGTTTAATGTATTTTGCAGTCTTTTTAAAAAATTGAAGTACCTGAAAGCACTACTGCCTTTTCATGCCTCTGACGTTTACGTTACTGCAAAGCTCTCTTTCCTTCCGGAAAATCAGACCATAAAGACACGAGGAGAGAACAGAATCATACCCAACAAAGCATTACACAATTATCTTTGTCGCCAGCCTCGTTACGCCTGCCTAACAGACGCACACAATGAGGAGTTCAGGCTTTCGTTCTCACAACAAAAGAGTTTTTCCTCTGCTGACATCATCCACAAAACAATTGGTTTTTCCTGCCGAAGTACCACCACTTTCTCCGCATATAAAAATTGTGTTAACTCGCAAGAATTTCGATAGGAATTCCTTCCAGTGACCCCTCGCTGTACTTTCTCCGGTTTCTCAATGTCACGCCGCGGCGCTCGATACGAGATCTGGGTCGAATCCTCAGATCCGGGTGGGCTGAGAGGAACGCAAGACCCAATAAACACACCCAACGCCACTTATAGATATTCGTATGTTCGCATCTCTCTTGTTAATATGGGAACGAATAATCAAAGAACATACCGCGCACCGATCTTCGGATTTATCTTGTCCTTATACCATTATCTACTGGGTTCTGTCTTGTTAATATGGGGAAAAATTATAAAATCATACAACACATAGTGCACCAACCTTCAGATATTCTTAAACTTATTTATTTACTAATCATCATTACCTACACGTCTTCAAATTAGCTGTTGTAGGTCTTCAGAAGATTGCAGCTTTCTTGTTTGCATGGAAATGAATAATCATAGAACACATTACGCACCGATCTTCAGATGTTCTCAGACTCATTTTATTTTTATCCTCGCTGTTATTTATACTATGGTCATATCTGAGTTAATCTTTGGTTGAAATCCGAAGGCCTGTGTACTATTGTTGAGACGGTTCTATTCTTGTGAACTAGATGGTGACTGTATATGTATTAGCCTACTGATTTGTTATGAATATGATTTTGGTAATGAATGAGGCCGTGATTTTCAGGGATGTTGTGGCCCGAATTTCCTGACATTTGTCTTACGGTTGAGGAAAAACCCTAAAAAAACTCAACCAGGAAATTCAACCCGACCGGGAATCGAACCCGGGCCCTCTACGTAAGAGACCAGCATGCTGACCCCTACACCACAGAGGTGGTCTTATTTTATTACTATAGACAAGAATATTAAAATATTTATCATTACCTATAGGTCTTCAAATTAACTATTGTAGGTCTTCAGAAGATTGTTACTTTCTTGTTTGTATGAAAATGAATAATCGTAGAACACTTTGCGCACCGATCTTCAGAGCTTCTCAAACTTATTTTATTACTATAGACAAGAATATTAAAATATTTATCATTACCTATAGGTCTTCAAATTAACTATTGTAGGTCTTCAGAAGATTGTTACTTTCTTGTTTGTATGAAAATGAATAATCATAGAACACTTTGCGCACCGATCTTCAGAGCTTCTCAAACTTATTTTATTACTATAGACAAGAATATTAAAATATTTATCATTACCTATAGGTCTTCAAATTAACTATTGTAGGTCTTCAGAAGATTGTTACTTTCTTGTTTGTATGAAAATGAATAATCGTAGAACACTTTGCGCACCGATCTTCAGAGCTTCTCAAACTTATTTTATTACTATAGACAAGAATATTAAAATATTTATCATTACCTATAGGTCTTCAAATTAACTATTGTAGGTCTTCAGAAGATTGTTACTTTCTTGTTTGTATGAAAATAAATAATCATAGAACACTTTGCGCACCAATCTTCAGAGCTTCTCAAACTTATTTTATTACTATAGACAAGAATATTAAAATATTTATCATTACCTATAGGTCTTCAAATTAACTATTGTAGGTCTTCAGAAGATTGTTACTTTCTTGTTTGTATGAAAATAAATAATCATAGAACACTTTGCGCACCAATCTTCAGAGCTTCTCAAACTTATTTTATTACTATAGACAAGAATATTAAAATATTTATCATTACCTATAGGTCTTCAAATTAACTATTGTAGGTCTTCAGAAGATTGTTACTTTCTTGTTTGTATGAAAATGAATAATCATAGAACACTTTGCGCACCGATCTTCAGAGCTTCTCAAACTTATTTTATTACTATAGACAAGAATATTAAAATATTTATCATTACCTATAGGTCTTCAAATTAACTATTGTAGGTCTTCAGAAGATTCTTACTTTCTTGTTTATATGAAAATGAATAATCATAGAACACTTTGCGCACCGATCTTCAGAGCTTCTCAAACTTATTTTATTACTATAGACAAGAATATTAAAATATTTATCATTACCTATAGGTCTTCAAATTAACTATTGTAGGTCTTCAGAAGATTGTTACTTTCTTGTTTATATGAAAATGAATAATCATAGAACACTTTGCGCACCGATCTTCAGAGCTTCTCAAACTTATTTTATTACTATAGACAAGAATATTAAAATATTTATCATTACCTATAGGTCTTCAAATTAACTATTGTAGCTCTTCAGAAGATTGTTACTTTCTTGTTTGCATGAAAATGAATAATCATAGAACACTTTGCGCACCGAAGTTCAGAGCTTCTCAAACTTATTTTATTACTATAGACAAGAATATTAAAATATTTATCATTACCTATAGGTCTTCAAATTAACTATTGTAGGTCTTCAGAAAATTGTCACTTTCTTGTTTGTATGAAAATGAATAATCGTAGAACACTGTGCACCGATCTTCAGATGTTCTCAAACTTTTTTTTATTTCTATGGACAAGAACATTCAAATATTCACTATTACCTATAGATCTTCAAATTAACTTTTGGAGGTGTTCAGAACGTTAAATCCAGACGTTTCAGATGGGCAGGGCACGTAGCACGTATAGGCGAACCCAGAAATGCATATAGAGTGTTAGTTGGGAGGCCGCCGGAGAGAAAAAGACCTTTGAGGAGGCCGAGACATAGATGGGAGGATAATATTAAAATGGTTTTGAGGGCGATGGGATATGATGATACAGAGTGGATTAATCTTGCACAGGATAGGGACCATGGCGGGCTTATGTGAGGGCGGCAATGAACCTTCGGGTTCCTTAAAAGCCATTTCTAAGTAAGGTCTTCAGAAGATGGTTATTTTCTTGTTTGTATGAAAATGAATAATCGTAGAACATATTGCGCACCAATCTTCATATCTTGTCAAACTTATTTTATTACTATAGACAAGAATATTAAAATATTTATCATTACCTATAGGTCTTCAAATTAACTATTGTAGGTCTTCAGAAGATTGTTGCTTTCTTGTTTGCATGAAAATTAATAATCATAGAACACTTTGCGCACCGATCTTCAGATATTTTCAAACTTATTACATTACTATGGACAAGAATATTCAAATATTTACCATTACCTATAGATATTCAAGATATTCAAATTAACTATTGTAGGTTTGGAGAAGATTGCTGCTTCCTTCTTCATATGAAATTATCATAGAACACATTGCGCACCGACATTCACATGTTCTGAAACTTCTTATGTTACCATGGACAAGAATATTAAAATATTCATCATTATCTATAAGTCTTCAAATATACTATTGTAGGTCTTCAGAAGATTACTGCTTTCTTGTTTCTATGAAAATGAATAATCATAGAACACATTACGCACCGATCTTCAGATATTCTCAAACTTATTTTATTACTATGGACAAAAATATTAAAATATTTATCATTACCTATAGTTATTCAAAGTAACTATTGTAGGTCTTCAGAAGATTACTGCTTTCTTGTTTGTATGAAAATGAATAATCATAGAACACTTTGCGCACCGATCTTCAGATATTTTCAAACTTATTATATTACCATGGACAAGAATATTCAAATATTTACCATTACCTATATATTCAAGATATTCAAATTAACTATTGTAGGTTTGCAGAAGATTACTGTTTCCTTCTTCATATGAAATTATCATAGAATACATTGCGCACTGACGTTCACATGTTCTGAAACTTATTAAGTTACCATGGACAGGAATATTCAAATATTCATCATTATCTATAAGTCTTCAAATTAACTATCGTAGGTCTTCAGAAGATTCCTGCTTTCTTGTTTTTATGGAAAATGAGTAATCAGAGAATACATTGAACACCGATCTCCAGATGTTTTCAAACTTATCTTGTTATTAAGGTTAATATTATAGAATGAATATCATATAGCACACCGCTGCAAATCGGTGTGCAGTATGTTGTACGATTATTCGTTCTATATTCTTGTCCTTAGTAACAAGATAAGTTTGAGGAACGTCTGAAGATAGGTGCGCGGTGGGTTGTATGATTATTCTTTCCACATTCTTGTTCATAAATAAAATAGGCCTAGCCTTTTATGGAACGAATATCATATAACACACCGCTGAAGATCGGTGTGCAGTATGTTTTGTGGTTATTCGTTCCATATTCTTGTCCTTAGTAACAAGATAAGTTTGAGGAACGTCTGAAGATAGGTGCGCGGTGGGTTGTATGATTATTCTTTCCACATTCTTGTTCATAAATAAAATAGGCCTAGCCTTTTATGGAACGAATATCATATAACACACCGCTGAAGATCGGTGTGCAGTATGTTTTGTGGTTATTCGTTCCATATTCTTGTCCTTAGTAACAAGATAAGTTTGAGGAACGTCTGAAGATAGGTGCGCGGTGGGTTGTATGATTATTCTTTCCACATTCTTGTTCATAAATAAAATAGGCCTAGCCTTTTATGGAACGAATATCATATAACACACCGCTGAAGATCGGTGTGCAGTATGTTTTGTGGTTATTCGTTCCATATTCTTGTCCTTAGTAACAAGATAAGTTTGAGGAACGTCTGAAGATAGGTGCGCGGTGGGTTGTATGATTATTCTTTCCACATTCTTGTTCATAAATAAAATAGGCCTAGCCTTTTATGGAACGAATATCATATAACACACCGCTGAAGATCGGTGTGCAGTATGTTTTGTGGTTATTCGTTCCATATTCTTGTCCTTAGTAACAAGATAAGTTTGAGGAACGTCTGAAGATAGGTGCGCGGTGGGTTGTATGATTATTCTTTCCACATTCTTGTTCATAAATAAAATAGGCCTAGCCTTTTATGGAACGAATATCATATAACACACCGCTGAAGATCGGTGTGCAGTATGTTTTGTGGTTATTCGTTCCATATTCTTGTCCTTAGTAACAAGATAAGTTTGAGGAACGTCTGAAGATAGGTGCGCGGTGGGTTGTATGATTATTCTTTCCATATTCCTGTTCATAAATAAAATAAGTTTGAGAACACCTCAACATCGATGAGCGACGTGTTTTATGATTACTGAGTTTCCATCTGAAGATCTATAGGTAGGCCTAATGATGAATACTTAAATATTCCTATTGTTCTTATTATTGGGTCTGCTTATTCTGGAGAAATATAGGCAAATTTTTCGTCTATGTACTGAATGCCCTTCTTCCTCAAGATTTTAGTATACAACGTATGCTACAGTAATGGAAAGCGAAAAGACAAAGTATTACTGTTACCATAATGAAATAATGATTATGTATAATAACTGGTAAGCATGACAAATTTAACTACACTTATCAAATTAATCAAATGCAGACGTTATTATGAATAACAACTAGCTATTATGCATAACATCCGGATTATTCATGTGTACCGTAACATTACACCTAATAATCTCTACAGTTAATTTTAATTCATCCCATAGAAACTTAACTCATGGCCTTCTCTTTCATTGCCTTTCAGCAGTAAATATACTATTAAAACAAGTTCCTGAATAAATGGCGCATCATTTCGTAATTTAAAGGAAGACTCCACTAAAAATCAGCCAGCTAAAATAAATTATTATTATTATTATTATTATTATTATTATTATTATTATTATTATTATTATTATTATTATTACTTACAAATGGCTTTTAAGGAACCCGGAGGTTCATTGCCGCCCTCACATAAACCTGCCATCGGTCCCTATCCTGTGCAAAATTAATCCAGTCTCTATCATCATATCCCACCTCCCTCAAATCCATTTTAATATTATCTTCCATCTATGTCTCGGCCTCCCCAAAGGTCTTTTTCCCTCCGGCCTCCCATCTAACACACTATATTCATTTCTGGATTCTCTCATACGTGCTACATGCCCTGCCCATGTGCCTATCTCAAACGTCTGGATTATTATTATTATTATTATTATTATTATTATTATTATTATTATTATTATTATTATTATTATTAAGATCATACTCGTGGGTTTTAGTTCGAACTTAGGTTTAAGATACAAATTAGATTTACTTTAAATGTTATTTTAAGTGATCGTGCTTCAATTAATTTAGGATGTTCTCTGTTATTATTATTATTATTATTATTATTATTATTATTATTATTATTATTATTATTATTATTATAAATTATTGTTAGTATTAATTATTAGTATTATTATTAATTGTATTTTAATTAATAAGTTTATTATTGTCATTATTGAGTGTAATTAGTTACCACTGCTACCGGGTATATACCCATTGCAGTGTGAATAAATACATACATACATAAAACTTTCCAAAAAATATTTATTGAATATTTCACTTCTTCAGAATGTATATCTTCATACTCCAAATGGATTTCGTTCTATTCTGATTACAAATATGTTTAATTCTTTTTATTAAGGCTGTAAGGGGGCGTGACATTTAAAGAGCTGTTAACATTACTTTTTCATGAAGGAATTATTTTCTTTTTAAATTTCTGATTACAAATCTAGTAACTTTTTGTTCTGAAGTTGGCTCCCTGAAGTTACGGGATTTATGAGGAGAATTTTAATAGGTATGTGTTACATAGCCTAATTATTAACTTTACTTCCAAATCCATTTTTCCGTAAGTTTATTTTTCTTGATTCAGCACTAACTTTCTTACAGCAAATATTAATCATTCTAGATGAAAATTGTTTACTGCAAATATGTATGAGGTAGCTACATGTTTCTATGCACTTACTGCTAGTTTATTAATGGTTTTTTATGTATTTCGGATAAAAAAATAAAAAATAATAAAAATTTGAATGTGAATAAATGAGATATTTCATAAAATGAATGCATATAAATGTTTATCTATGTCTTGTCAATGTAACTAAACAAGGAAGCTTAAAATCTGAGATCTTCTACTAAATTCTTGGGTTTGAAAATATTTCTAAAACGAACAGAAAAAATCAAAAGCCAAAAACATTTGGGAGTTCAAATTTTGGATTTTATTAGTACTTTATATAGTAAACATGTTCTCGATATTTGGTTGAGAAAAAATCATTAGGATAAAAGTTGTCACTTTTGGTGGAGTTTCGCCTTACAAACGAGGTGTAAACTGAATGTTGCATGATAAAGATACACAGTTAACATTTTGACAAGCTATGATTCCTTTCTATTTGAATCTTGTATTTCCTATGTTATCTTGGAAAACGCGGTTCTGTTATGACATTAAATTCATGCAATTCTACAATATCTAATTCCTTTCTAGTTTTAAAAAAATCACATGTTAAACAAAGGAGACGTCAAGAGTAAGAATCTCGTATTTTTTTTCGCACTATACACCTGCATGACATCATATTGTTAAATTGGAAGCACTTAGTGTAAACTAGCGCTGTTACTGCGACTGGTGGCGAGTTGGAGCAACTAACGAGCGAACGGTTGCCTACGGCTACGCGTGTAGTGTTGTACCAGTAACCTTGTTCCAACAGGAGGCCTTGTTTTTGTGTTCACGATGCTTACCACGAGCAGGAATTCCATCTCATGTTTTCCTTTTTTTTCTGCCTGACAGAAAATCTACTTTGATTAGACGCAGCTCAAGTTCACATGTCACTCGGTGATGAGATTAAGGTACGCTGTGGTTTATTTAAAATGTGAACAACACTATTTGGCCCACATATTCAGGAAGTTCGTAACAAGCAAGTATTGGATTACGATTTAGGATGTGTTTTAAATGATTACGTAATAATGAAAAAAAAAAAGTTGATGCGTTCCTGCACAGAGAAAGGGGCTCGCCGTTCATCAGAGTCTAAAACAGTGGCATTCTAAAGTGGAGGCACAGGTTCAATACTCATCAAGTCCAGTAGGGAAATTTTGTTAGACAAATACCGCGTTAGTAGAGCCATACAGGTTTCTTGGGGTATTATGGCCCGCTCCCACTTAGCGGAATCGAATCTAATCGAAACGAAACAAAAAGTCTGATGCCATTCACATCTAGTGGAATCAAACCGAACAGTACTTTTGTGTTTTGTGTTCTGTGATACAAAAGATAATAATTCTACACAAGATTTATTAATTTTTCTTCGTTCATATTACATGGTGATTTTTGTATACGTACTATTTCAGCAATAACTTTCAATAGTAAACAAATTAAGCCGTCAAGAATGGATGTGGTTCATTTGTTTCTTCACGAAGGCTTCACGAGAACTTACGATCATAACCGAAACAAGAAATTCTATTCCGGCAGTGGAATAAATATTCTAGCTCATGAATTGTTCTGTTCGATTCGCTTCTATTCGACACGCCGCTTTCTGCTATCTTCCATTTAAATACATTGTGAAGAGAAATTCTGTTCGATTCGATTCCGCTAAGTGGGAGTGGGCTTTTAATGTCTCTTTTTCCCATATTGAAACCAATCGCAATTATTCTCATATAATAATTGCAACTTAACAGAAAGAACTTTACTTTGACAAGTAAAACCCCTTGTGATAAAGTTAGTATGAATTTTTTTTTATCTTGGAGTGCGTTGTAGATCCTCTTGTGTATAGGAATGGAATCAATTTGTTGAGCTTACTGGATAAGACGTAAGTATTTCCATGGCAACCAAAGTCAAATGACGTCAGTGTTATTTCCGTTCCACAAAATCTTTTGTGCGACATCGTGCGTATTTGGTTGGTTTCCGCACAAAACCAATCCGCGGAAAGTCGAAAATTCCACATTCAGTATTCCTAACCTAACACACATAACAATTTCCCTCTTCTTACCGGTTAAGTGACGTATTGATTTTACTGCTTTAGGCTTTTAACATATTATTTTTAGAGACGTTCAATATAGTAATAATTATAAATTGGAAACTTACCACTGCAATTTCACCTAAATTGCACTGTTAATTATTGTTTTTTTTAAATATTTGCAAAAATTAAGTAAACTCTACAACTCCACTAAAGTTACTGCATTCGTGATGCAAGTAACATTAAGGAAGCCGTGAAAAAATCAACAAGATTCCAGACTCATCATAGACTGGGGGGGGGGGAAAGACAGAAGGACTGCTGGAGTATAGTAAATACAGAAAACATTTTAAAGTAACAATGTTGAAGATAGATATTTTTGTTTTGCAAATTTGCCGTCATTGAACAGAAACCAAGATGGAGATTTCATTGCAACTAATTACAAATTCCTCTTTCAGGTATGTAATAAACGATCTTCACACAAAATAATGTACGAGACACGAGCGGTATGTTTTCTTTCAATTCTCGAAAATTAAAAAGCTCAACTACGTTTCGCTTTTTCAAACTTTTCCTCGAAGATGAAAACTACAACATACCGCTATTGTAACGCATATTACTATTCACTTTTTTCTTTTAGTGTAGGTTGAATATAGACGCTACATGTAAAAATGAACGTAATGGGATTGTGCTATCGTGAGTTGTTCATTGCATTACGTTGCATTGATTGTGTTGTGTTGTGTGTTGTTTGTTGAGTCACATTACATTGCTTGTTGTGTTGTGTATTGTATTATGTTGCGTTGCAATGTTTATTGTATTAAGTTGTATTTTGTTACATTGCTTTGTATAATGTGTTGCGTTGAGCCTAGTGTATTGTTTATTGCGTTACGTTGCAATGTTTACTATGTTACGTTGCGTTGTTTATTCTGTTGCAGTGTGTATTAAGTTGAGTTTTATGTTATGTTACGTTGCGTTGCTTATTGTGTTACTTTGTGTTCTTTATTGTATTACGTTGCATTATTTATTGTGTTACGCTGTGTTGTTTGTTGTGTTACGTTGCGTTGTTTGTTGTGTTACGTTGCGTTGTTTGTTGTGTTGCGTTGTATACTATATTATGTTGCGTTGTTTGTTGTGTTGCGTTGTATACTATATTATGTTGCGTTGTTTGTTGTTTTGCGTTGTATACTATATTATGTTGCGTTGTTTGTTGTGTTGCGTTGTATACTATATTATGTTGCGTTGTTTGTTGTTTTGCGTTGTATACTATATTATGTTGCGTTGTTTGTTGTGTTGCGTTGTATACTATATTATGTTGCGTTGTTTGTTGTGTTGCGTTGTATACTATATTATGTTGCGTTGTTTGTTGTTTTGCGTTGTATACTATATTATGTTGCGTTGTTTGTTGTGTTGCGTTGTATACTATATTATGTTGCGTTGTTTGTTGTTTTGCGTTGTATACTATATTATGTTGCGTTGTTTGTTGTGTTGCGTTGTATACTATATTATGTTGCGTTGTTTGTTGTTTTGCGTTGTATACTATATTATGTTGCGTTGTTTGTTGTTTTGCGTTGTATACTATATTATGTTGCGTTGTTTGTTGTGTTGCGTTGTATACTATATTATGTTGCGTTGTTTGTTGTTTTGCGTTGTATACTATATTATGTTGCGTTGTTTGTTGTTTTGCGTTGTATACTATATTATGTTGCGTTGTTTGTTGTTTTGCGTTGTATACTATATTATGTTGCGTTGTTTGTTGTTTTGCGTTGTATACTATATTATGTTGCGTTGTTTGTTGTTTTGCGTTGTATACTATATTATGTTGCGTTGTTTGTTGTGTTGCGTTGTATACTATATTATGTTGCGTTGTTTGTTGTTTTGCGTTGTATACTATATTATGTTGCGTTGTTTGTTGTTTTGCGTTGTATACTATATTATGTTGCGTTGTTTGTTGTGTTGCGTTGTATACTATATTATGTTGCGTTGTTTGTTGTTTTGCGTTGTATACTATATTATGTTGCGTTGTTTGTTGTGTTGCGTTGTATACTATATTATGTTGCGTTGTTTGTTGTTTTGCGTTGTATACTATATTATGTTGCGTTGTTTGTTGTGTTGCGTTGTATACTATATTATGTTGCGTTGTTTGTTGTGTTGCGTTGTATACTATATTATGTTGCGTTGTTTGTTGTTTTGCGTTGTATACTATATTATGTTGCGTTGTTTGTTGTTTTGCGTTGTATACTATATTATGTTGCGTTGTTTGTTGTGTTGCGTTGTATACTATATTATGTTGCGTTGTTTGTTGTTTTGCGTTGTATACTATATTATGTTGCGTTGTTTGTTGTTTTGCGTTGTATACTATATTATGTTGCGTTGTTTGTTGTTTTGCGTTGTATACTATATTATGTTGCGTTGTTTGTTGTGTTGCGTTGTATACTATATTATGTTGCGTTGTTTGTTGTTTTGCGTTGTATACTATATTATGTTGCGTTGTTTTGTTGTGTTACGTTGTGTTGCATTGTTTATTGTATTACGTTGTGTGTTGTGTTACACTGCGTTGTGTGTTAAGTTGCTTTGTGTAATGCATTGCGTTGAATCTAGTGTTACGTTTCGTTATATTTTGTGTTGCGTTGTTTATTGTACTTTCTGATCTGTATTAATTTGTACAGGATGAAAATTAATTAAACCGGCGAACTCCGGGAGGATGTATGGGACACCAAAACAAACGGTTTTCTCTAATATATTTTCTTCAGAGGCTTTATTAAACCGGCAGAGGACGTATGTGATCTTCAGATCATGACTACTCTACAAATTCACATTTTGTTCTACGTATTGACCCAGTGCAGTCCTTTATTAAACCAGCAGAGGGCGTATGCGTTCTTCAGTTCATGACTACTCTGCAAATTCACATTGTGTGCATGACTATTTGAACAATTTTCAGAGAAATGGATTGGCAGAGGCGGTCCTGTATCTTGGCCTCCTCGATCTCCTGATTTCACCCCTCTTGTTTTTTTTTGTGTGGGAACAGATGCGTAATCTTGTTTACGCAACCCCAACCCCAGAAGATGATCTGGTGGCCCGGATATTTGCTGCAACAAGAGAAATAAACTATAATCCTGAAGTCTTTCACCACTTTAGACAATCCATGTTCTGCCGATGTAACCTTTTTGTACAGGTCAATGGAGGAATTTTGAACATCTTTTGCAGTGATTTTGATATATAAATGATTTTTAACATCTTTCGTAGTAATTTTGGTGCATAAAAGTTATGTAAGAGACTCGGGGAAATGGATTGGCAGAGGCGGTTCTGTATCTTGGCCTCCTCGATCTCCTGATTTGACTCCTCTTATTTTTGCATGGGGACAGATGCCTAATCTTGTTTACGCAACCCCAATTGAATCACAAGATGATCTGGTGCCCCGGATATTTGCTGCAGCAGGGGAAATAAACGAAAATCCTGCAGTCTTTAACCGCTTTAGACAATCCATGTCCCGCCGATGTAATCTTTGTGTGCAGGTCAATGGAGGTATTTTTGAACATCTTTTGCAGTGATTTTGGTGTATAAATGATTTTAACATCTTTCGTAATGATTTTGATAGGTATGTAATAATTTTATAAGAGACTGAAGCAATAAAGCATGGCAATGGTTTGTGTTACATTAAGATCTGGTATCCTCTCGAAATAGTGCCTCATAGTACAATATGACATTGGAGAAAAGTGTTTTGGTGTCCCATATAACTTCGCGGAGTTTGTGGATTTAATTACTTTTCATCCTGTATACAACTTAAGATAAATAACAGACTTAATTAAGAGATTATAACACTCAAACTGGGGCAAGCTACATATATAATATAGTAAGATTGCAGAAAAAAAAATCAATTTTTGAGTGAAGTAATTGAATCAGGGATTGCAAAAACAGGACATGTCACTATTTGTGGCGAAATGAGTTTATTCGAGTTTCATGGACTGTTGATATAGGGCTATCATTCCATGCAGAAACCACATGTCAATACAGCCGTCTCACATTTGGAGACCTGTGAAATCCTGGAAGCGCGCAGACACAATTCATGTCAAAGACATGTGCCGACACATTGGTTCCGATTCCAGACGGCAGACATCTACGACACAAGGATACAAAAATTGATCTCGCGGAATGACAAATGTCTCAATTCTAGTGATGAATACGTTGAAAAATAACTCAACAATTGCTATATCTGTTCCAATAAAAGTTTCCATTAAATTTTGTTCTCTTTCTGTAAACGGCCCCAGGGAAAAATTTTTACGGCCCTCGTAATTACGCTCGAGTGGCCAAAATTTGTGTAAGCACTTCTTTTGACAGTATTAAAATGATGGAAGAAAAAAATTAATTTTATTATCTGCCCCCTTGAGAATGTTTGTTTATAAGTATAAAGGAGAACAGCATATTTACCTTCTCCATTGGCATATCCAGACAAAATCGTGCCAATTAAAACAGAGAAGCCTAACGATATACGCAAACTAATGCGTTACATACCACATGAATATCAATAATTTTACAATAATATTCTTCAGTGGCCTACTGTGGAAAAATAAATTCATTTATATGCTGAACTTATGTATTAAGTACACAGTAGGCCTTTGCATATATATTATATTCCTAATTTGATAAATAAACTTCAGTTGAACTGAAATTATTACATTACAATTTTGATTCCTTGCAGAAACAGCACATGCCAAGCTAATATACGAGTATATTGACTTATTTCATTAACAGTTCATTAGATTCCAATAATTTGGAATAAAACGACACATCTAGGCC
Organism: Periplaneta americana; assembly: GCF_040183065.1. Classification (NCBI taxonomy): domain Eukaryota; kingdom Metazoa; phylum Arthropoda; class Insecta; order Blattodea; family Blattidae; genus Periplaneta; species Periplaneta americana. Next base: position 62,871,788 of record NC_091118.1, on the reverse strand, counting down.
TATTAGGCTTCTGTCTGAAGAAACCAGTACTATAACCAATGATAGGGTCTACAACCAGTAATACAGTTTTTTGTGTGTACTGAAAAATTTAGTTTGTGCGAGATTGTGCGTATTTACTTGGTTTCCGCACAAAACCAATCCGCGGAAAGTCTAAAATTCCACATTCAGTATTCCCAACCTAACACACATAACAATTTCCCTCTTCTTACCGCTTAGGTGACATATTGATTTTACTGCTTTAGGCTTTTAACATATTTTTAGAGACGTTCAATATAGTAATAATTATAAATTGGAAACTTACCACTGCAATTTCACCTAAATTGCACTGTTAATTATTATTTTTAAATATTTGCAAAAATTAAGTAAACTCTACAACTCCACTGAAGTTACTGGATTCGTGATGCAAGTAACATTAAGGAAGCCGTGAAAAAATCAACAAGATTCCATAGACTGGGGGGGGGGGGAAGACAGACGTATATCACGGCCTGCTGGAGTACAGTATAGTAAACACAGAAAACATTTTAAAGCAACGATGTTGAAGATAGATATTTTTGTTTTGCAAATTTGCCGTCATTGAACAGAAACCAAGATGGAGATTTCATTGCAACTAATTAGAAATTCGTCTTTCGGGTATGTAATAAACGATCTTCGCACAAAATAATGTACGATACACGAGCGGTATGTTTTCTTTCAATTCTCGGAAATTAAAAAAGCTCAACTACGTTTCGCTTTTTCAAACTTTTCCTCGAACATGAAAACTTCAACATACCGCTCTTGTAACGCATATTACTATTTCATGACGTGCTATTTCTGCAATCCCCGATTCAATGAAACTCTAAACAAAATTTCGGTTCCTCCAGCTTTGAAGGCTAACTTGACCAAATAATATGTGCATTAACATTTTTCACCCTTCGCTTCTCCATAGTAAAATTTTATAACTTAATTTAAAGTCATATAAAATATTTCAGGTAAAATTTGACATAATCGAACAACAAGCACATCATCCTCCTTTACCCTGGAAAACAGATGACGGACGCTGACATTCGTGTCAAGCAAAATTAGAGCTAAGCTGTTATTAACACCGAAATTACGCTTGTGTTGTGTTGCATCGTTAGCTTCGGAAGTAATGAAGAGCTTCTTTCCTAAACTTGACAGGCAACGCCGGGATGGAGTGAGTGGTCAAGAGGTCGGTCGGCCCAGATAAAACGAGCTTGGAAACGAGTACTCCCATCGGAGTGCGAGAGCTGAGTTATTGTGCCACAAAGGAAGTTCTGTGTGAACGGTGTGAATTTTAGCTTCATGATTTATTTTTTTAGAAAGACACATCAAATAACAAAAGTTTTTGTTCAGTAGAAACAGCACTTATGTAGTAGAAGGCTTAGTGCGGCTTCCTTTTTTCAAAATGGAAATAAAGCGAAGGGACTTCTATGCTATAGTCCAGTGGTTCCCAAACTTTTTTGATCGCGGATCCCTTTCGACTCGAAAAAAGATTCACGGATCCTCAAATTAAATTGAATTAAATTAAATTAATCACTAGATAAATATAGATATAAATTTAATATGCCTGCATATTTATATTCTGTACGTATTTAACATTGGCAATATGTCTACAACTATAGTCGCGTCGCTGTTATTTCCGGCGTGACTTCTCCTCTTTGCTCACGCCTTAGGAAGTGAAGGCTCTATAACGTCTAGGTAGGTAGCCCAGATCACATATAGATTGCTCATTCCTATGTTAAAATCGGTAGCACTTTGAAGACAACAACCGCCAGGATAGCCACTCGTCCGCCGTAAACGAACACGAGATGGCAGTACAGTCGCTAATGCAATTCAAATGGGAGTTATGACGTGACTCCTTATGTAACAACTAGATGGGAGCATAGTAAACATGACAGAATTAGTTACCGTCAAAGCCTATAACGCAGAGCAATCTGGATATATAATAGGCCTATGATCTAGGGTAGGTAGTTGATGTTATGTTTTATTTAACGACGCTCGCAACTGCAGAGATTATATCAGCGTCGCCGGATGTGTCGGAATTTTCTCCCGCAGGAGTTCTTTTACATGCCAGTAAATCTACTGACATCTAGGGTAGGTAGTATCGTTCGCCATTTTTATTCTTTCGTTGTCGAACTACCAGAAGAGGAATCTATTTGCCGCACCGTGAAACATTATCATGTCGTAGCTCCTATGATAATAAATCAAACGCACTATAATTGAGCAAATAATTGAGCAAATAATTGAGCGGGAAAGAACGTCCTTGTGTGCTTTCTGCGAACGCCAACAAAAGAACAAAGATGGCGGGCGATTATATTAAGTATTTATCGAGCCTTAGTGCATAATGTTATCAGCAGCCAATGGCAAAACGCATACGTTTAAATGTAGCCGACTTGCAACGTGATTGGCTGCCGGAAATAAGAGCGACGGGACTACAGGTACGTTAATAATTACCATGCATAGCCATGAGTTCATGGCTATGCATGGTAATTATTAACGAGTTTATAAACTGCGTGTATTTTTTCAGTAATTATATGCATAATTATAAGTTGATTCACCATTTTTAAATTAGCAGCACTGGGGTGTTATAAATGACAAGGTAATCGACTGGTTTCTGAATTTGTAGAACTGCCATTTTTATTTTCTTTTATTAGCCACCGATCCATTGAGACGTTACTGTATAATATGAAAATTAAAATTATTAGTAATATTAATTTAATATAAGTAATTTGTCCCAAATAGATACCTTATTATTTGCTGATGATATTGTGTTTATGGCAACTTCAGAAGATAATTTACAACGCTTGGTTTACAACTTTAATCAAATGGCAGAAAGTTTCAATATGGAAATTTCAACTGATAAATCTAAAGTGATGGTTTTTTTTAGGAAAGGAACCAGTCCGTAGCAAAATTTGCATCAATAATATGATCATCGAACAAGTTAAAAATTTTAGTTATCTCGGTCACCAAATTTCATATGAAGAAGAAAAAGATTTGAATGAGAAAATTATTAAATTCAACAGAGCAATGGGGATAATTAATCAGATATTCAAACCAACCTTAGTACAAAAACACACGCGCACCAGAATTTATAAAACATTGGCCAGACCTATACTCTGTTTTGGTAGTGAAGCTTGGACGATTCGTAATATTGATTCACAAAGATTAACGGCGGCAGAAATGAGATTTATGCGTCGTACAGCGGGACACACGAGAATGGATCACATTAGAAATTTTGGCATTATGAAAGAACTGCAGATTGAACCGATTACGGAATACCTACAGAAATACAGACAAAACTGGAGATCACATGTCATCAGAATGCCTCGTTCTAGAATTCCATGCCAAGTTTTAAATTACCATCCTGTGGGCAAGAGATCCTTGGGCAGACCGTTCAAGCATTGGCAAGAGACCGTAACGGGCCACCAGGCCCAATACATGCAAGGATGATGATTATTATTATGTTCGGAATCAAAGACACGTGGTTATTAACACACAGTTTACCACGAACACCTGCATAACCCTGCTCGTACTGAATGAATAAAAATTGACTTCACAATAAAAATAGCAGAAGCAGAACGTGTACTAACAATGGAAGAAATTCATTTCTTTTTAAAAATACGTGTCAAAATTTATTGCTGACTGTATAACATTGCACGATGCAGGATCCGAACCCACGAACCTTCGGGCCGCGTCGCCTGAAGGGAGCTTGCCTTAGACTGCGTAGCCATTCCTTAAATAACGAGACATACAGGGACATCATTTTATTTTTACTAACATTTTTAATATTACCCTGGCTATACCTTTGGATTAATGGTTCAGAGCCGGAAACACCGTTTGTTACCCCCTTCCACGACTGGAGTTCGATGATACTGGCGTAAAATACAAACAAATCACTTTACTAGGTATAGGAGGGAAGAAAAGTAGTTCATACATTTACGTAAACTAGGAGATATCGTAACTTTGAATTTGATAATTTTCATTAGGTTTTTATTTAATCAAAATACAGTACAGTATTAACAATAAGTTTTTTTACTCACGACCTGAGTTATCCATGCGAACGTATTCATTGTGCAGTGTATATTACACTATCTACAGCACATTAGCGTACAATATAGAGAATGAAATTAAATTGAAAATTAATCATAATATGGATATTTAAACATTTTTGAAAATGGTTGCCGTTCATTTAGATACAGACTTTAGTTCTTTTGTTCATAGTATCGCACTATAGACTATTGCATCTAATTCAAATTACCAGTTTCGTCCTTCGTACTGGTAACTCATGTTGAAATAATTCTATACCTATTATATAAAAGAGTACCTTACGTACTGTAAATTCAATCTTCACTTCTGTCCGACCCGCACAGATAACATTACTCAGATATGCTATCTACTGTCCGTCCAAGTGGTTATGTAGCACGGTCGTAGAAAGGGGGGAAATCACGTGACAGTTAATTACTTTTGTTTAAGTTATTTTAAACAGTTGCGGGTGAGGGAAATCGGGATGCGACGTAGGCAAACTGACGACAGTATCTGTGCGAAAATATGATTGAATATTGAAAGATCTTTCGTCACTGGAAAACGCGAACATATTTCTGGAACGTACTATACTCACTAACTCAATACTGTTTGTGTTTAATACGACCTTAAGACGACTTTGACTGTATACGCTTGGTTCTGTGAGGAGAATAGTTGGAAGTTCACTAGTGGAGGGGGCGGGAGTGAAGTACATTAAAAAACTCAGGTACAATAAAAATTGAAGTAAAAATAAAATGATGTCCCCGTAGAAATAGGAAAGGATGAATGGATGGATGAATATTTGAGTCAATGCATAAATAAGCCTCAAATAACTACTCATCTTCAAGGAAACATAATTTTAAAATAATTATTGATCATAGGTTATTTTCATATCTCTGTGTGACAGACCCAACCAGACCATTAGACGTTTCACCTCACGGAAACGGCAGGTTTGATCGTAAACATTTTCGTGAACGAATTTATTACATCCAGCACTCAATAATTAACAACATTTGGTAGATACCTGTGTTGTAGGTGTATAATTAACACTTCAGCGGCGAGTGGATAACCTTAATTAAGTGTAATTACGTTGGCTCGTGAGAGAGTTGTAAATCATAGCAACAGACGGAATTCCAGCGTCTGTCTGGATCACTATCTGCATTTGACCCAATTCCATATATGATGTTTGTCACCGAGTTCGTTTAAGTGGGTCTTAGGGGTAGTTCATCTTACTCTACAAGACTACGAAATAAGGTCCAGAGCAGCGCTATTCAATCTTCTTTGCTAGCGTACCCCCAAAGGACATTTTCTTTTTATCTTCGTACCCACAAACTGCATTGCAAGTACCGGAACATCATTTTATTTTTACTAATATTTCTAATATTAACCTGGCTATACCTTTGAGTTAACGGTTGATTATCTAAAACACTGTTTGTTACCCCTTACACGACAGAAGTTTGATAATACTAGCGTAAAATAAAAACAAATCACTTTACTAGGTATAGGAGGGAAGAAAAGTAGTACATCCATTTACGTAAACTAGTAAATACTACGATTTTGATTTTTATAAATTTGGTTCGGTTTCTATTTACTCTGAATACAGTACAGTATTAACAATAAGTGTTTTTTTTATTCACTAACTGAACTATCCAAGCGGATGTATTCATTATGCAATACATAGTATACTGTGTACAGCACATTAGCATACAATATGGAGAGTGCATTTAAATTGAAAAATCATCAAAATCTGGATATTTAAACAAATTGTTGAAAATGGTGATCGTTCATTTCGATAAAGGCTTCATTTCTTTTGTGCATATTATCGAAGACATTTTTAAGCGTATCTTCGGAAATTTAATGGATTGTTTCTTGAATGTAATTCTTTAAATCTTCTGTTGTTGTAGGATGTTTAGCAAACACTACTGTTTTACAGTAACCCCAAAAGAAATAATGCAAAGCACTCAAGTCAGGCGACATGGGGAGCCATAATCCTGCTCATGTTGAAATACTTCTCTACCTACTGTAGTCTATAACAGAGTACCTAACGTACTGTAAATTCAATCTTCACTTCTGCCCGATCCGCACAGATAAATTTATCCAAACATGCTATCTATTGCCCATCCAAGTGGTTTGTCACAGGGTCGTAGAAAGGGAGAAAATCACGTGACATTTACTTAACGAGGTCCTTTTATTTAAATCATTTTAAACATTTTTGTATAATATTACGTAGCCACTAGCCTTTACAGAGAGGCCAGCAGAAATGGGTGGCGGGAAACCGGGATGCGACATAAAACAAACGACGTAACAGTACCTGCGCAAAAATACCCACGATTCAATATATGAATGCTCTTTTTTCACTGGAAAATATGACCATATTTCGGGAATGTACTGTACTCATTCACTTAGTACTGTTTACTTTCGCCGTACGACTTTGACTACAAACAGTAGGCCTATGTGGCCTCGGTTCTGTGTCAGGATGGGTAGAAGTTTACTAGTAGAAGGGGTAGGAGTGAAGTAGATTCAAAAACTCAGATACAATAGAAATTGAAGTAAAAATAAAATGATGTTCCTGTAAATCTTTATAAGAAATAACAAAACACTATGATTCATGTTGTACATAAAGTAAATTATTATTATTATTATTATTATTATTATTATTATTATTATTATGCGGTAGTTAATGACGCAATAATAATAGAATAATAGTAATGAACGGGCTTGTAATGTTGGGAACCGATTACACAAGTTGACTGCAGCATGGTACATAGGCCGGGGACATGAGCTAGTACGAGGACATTGACTTGGTTCTGCGATCGATTACGCCAGGGGTCGTCAGCACAGAGCACGCTGGGGCTAGCCTCTCTTATCCGCGGAAAACGCAGTGCACTATAGTGCTCTCGTAACTGCTAGCGGGTATGCTCTCTATCTCTCCCTGTTGCACGACAGTGCACACGAGACGGCACCGCGTACCCCTTGCACATTTCAGCTGACGACCACTGGATTACGCGAATAACAAGGTGCACATAAAGAAAATTCTGATCGCCCTGAAAGTAAATGTACGCTATATAACAATACAAAGACATATTTTTACATACCTTTCGTTATGTGCAGAAGAATAATTATAGAATTATTCGTGGGTTTGAGTTTCCTCCTTTCTTTTCTTGTGCTACAATGTCTGTATATAATATCGCTTGTCACCTCGTATGTTTGTATTACATAATTCACATGTAATGTTCCCATCATTCACTTCAAAACACTCACCAAATTCCGCTGCAAAAATATGCGCCTGAGAACCTTTAGCCTTCGGCATTATTATTCAGCAGGTACATTGTTTACGCATGCTACTGTAGTGACTGGCGAACAGAGTAGGTTGGTTCGTTTCAGTTTGTTTATAGACGTCCTAAACAACCAATGCGGTCTGTATATTAACGTCTTTGTTAATTCCCATTACGAAACCAAAGATTATGCAAGTATATATTAATATGTCAATTTTTTTTTAGTAGGTTATTTTACGACGCTTTATCAACATCTAAGGTTATTTAGCGTCTGAATGAGATGAAGGTGATAATGCCGGTGAAATGAGTCCGGGGTCCAACACCGAAAGTTACCCAGCATTTGCTCATATTGGGTTGAGGGAAAACCCCGGAAAAAACCTCAACCAGGTAACTTGCCCCGACCGGGAATCGAACCCGGGCCACCTGGTTTCGCAGCCAGACGCGCTGACCGTTTCTCCACAGGTGTGGACAATAAGTCAATAGTATAGAAATCCAATAATAATATCAATTAGTAAAAATAATCACTATCACAAAATCTGAATATAGTTAAAGCCAGTAGAATCATTGTTCCAGTGCCGACGACCGCACTTCACCGAAACGATCGTGGGCAACGCGGCGAACGGAGTATTCAGCTGGTACAATACTGGTGAACGGAATGTCAACTTGAAACCAACGTAACGCACCCTATCGGTCCATAACATTACAACTGTAGTAATGAATTATGTAAGATATTATTGAAACAAAAAAAACAGGAGCTGATATTGTAAAGGAAAATATGTAAACTGCAATAATTATCAACAAGTATAATACAATAAACGTCAGCATTTTTACATACCTGTCTGTGGGATGCATAACTCTTGAGACAAACCGCGTACCACTCAATGTTGCCAACAATTGTCACCTCAAGTCGCCAAATAAGATGACAAATGTCGCTAAGAAGTCGCTAAATTCAATTTACAAGTAAAGACACGTATTTAAAGAAATGGATAAGATTAACAAAAGCAAAAAATTATCGTAATTTTTAGAATCATAAATCATCCATATCCTCCACTTCTACTGTAGCTGCTGATGTGGAACACAAGGATTGATATGGGCCGGAAGTGGAACGTATATATCAGTATTTTCAGTCTTCAGCAGAACACTTTCAGGAAATTTGGTATTTTAACTAGTTTTCCCCCAAATCCTCAAGGTGTTTCTGGCGTGAGGTATGGCACTAGCTGTTTTGATACGAATTCTGTTGCGTAGTTTTGGTTTCACTAAGTTAGACTGACTGAACAGGCGTTTTACCTCAGCATTCGAATAGAAAAAAGGAAGTACGGCTATGGCAAACATGGGAAGCCATTAGAGTTAGCCCCGACAGAATATTTGTACTGTTACACCTCAATCCAAAAATTTACTGTTGATGGAATACTGCACCATTTAACAACGCCAAGAATTCGCCAAAGGAAAGATAATGCAGGGGATTATCCAAAAAGTCATGACGTTGTGCAGGATTGTTCATATAAAGTTTTGAAATTGTACCAAGGAAAATATCTTATCCGTAATAATACGAGTATTAAAATGTCAAAACATAAAACTAAACAGGTATAATGACAAAACGTAAAAATCGCTAACTTTGTCATCAAATTATTAATTAAATAATTTTAATTAATTAATTTATTTATTTATTTATTTGTTAATTTATTTATTAATTAATTTATTTATTTACTTATTAATTTATTTGCCTATTAATTTATTTACTTATTAATTAATTAATTAATTAGTTTGTTAATTTGTTAATTTGCTAATTCGTTAATTTGTTAATTCGTTAATTTGTTTGCTTGCTTATTTATTTATTTATTTATTTATTTATTTACTTATTTACTTATTTACTTATTTACTTATTTACTTATTTACTTATTTACTTATTTACTTATTTACTTATTTACTTATTTACTTATTTACTTACTTACTTACTTACTTACTTACTTACTTACTTACTTACTTACTTACTTACTTACTTACTTACTTACTTATTTATTTATTTATTTATTTTGCTAATAATTGTAACATAAAATATAATATATACAGAAAAACATTAGCTCGCCCCTGAAAGAGTAGAACTCGTGCTCAGGGGCAGATTCCTGAATTTAAATTAATAAGTATACAACACAATTTGTCTTATGTCTACTATGCAATTAGAATATATGAATTTAAATTACAATTTCTCAATTTTTATAAAATCCATACATAACTTTTTAATGATCAATAAAAACTCCATAAAAGTCATTGGTCGTTATTTCGTAATTTTTTTCGTTAGACAACCCCTCAAAATCGCCAGATCTAGTGACTTGTCGCTAAAGTTGGTACCATTGGTCTAGAGTACGTTGACACTGCAGTCTATCCAAGATAAGAACTGTCCTTGATGTAAATTCTGGCCGAAGTACTCAAAACGGAAGGGAACAAAGTTCTTTACATTTAAATTTTTCTACATGAGATGATTTTCCAAATCCAACAGGTGGACTGAGCGACATTCGCGAATCAGATGCCGACATATTGGCCATCCTTCCTGTGTCCTGAAAGAAAGAATCGTAGATCGTTCGCGCGCTATTTCTTATACATAGCCTATCTGGGCTAATACCCGCTTAAAGTTAAGCCGTGCATAAGGCTTACCTTTGATATGCGAGTCGTAACTGAAGAATAACAACAGAAGAGAGAAAAAAAAGAGGATTAGAAGAGGAAATTGCGAAGGACGGAGAAAAAGGAAATCTGTTCAGAAGAAAAGTACGAAGAAAAAAGAAGAAAGACAGGAGGGAGATGAGTATAAAAAAGAAAATGGAGAATAAAAATGGAGGTAGAGGAAAATATTGACAACGAAGAGGGAGAAGAAAAATAAAAGAAACTGAAGGAAAAATAGGAGGAAAATATAAAATAATGAAAATAAAGAGAGGAGGATAAGAAGATGGAGAAGAACGAAGAATAAGGACCCCAGGTTAAGAGCCTTGATCGTAACGAGCGAAGCACTTTGGTGTCATTTTCACATGGCATTAGCCTATATTTAATGCAAATCTTCCGCTGCTCCGTTCCTCACTTCCTCGAGTAGTGGGCGCTCTGTAATTATCCGGCCTTCTTGTGTGGTACCTTTCTCGCAGACATCCTGTACTGCCTAATCTCGATATCAAGAACTGTGCACAAGTTGCTACATTCTATGCTCTCACAAATGAAGAGTCCACTGCAAGAATGATGGATGTCATTTGGAATACATTTTGCAGGAGAAGCAATTGAAAGTTTGAAATGCTTAGCGCTCAAAGCTTAACTGAGATTTTCCGATCATTACTGGACAATGACTATCAATGTTAATGCCATATAACTCTCCATGTACATTCTATATGTCTTAAGCTATGCATTGACATTCTTGGTTCATTTTCGACAAGAAAGTGACATCCATCATTCTTGCAGTGGACTCTTCAAATGTTAGTCCAAGTCTTTTCAATCACTCTATACGAAAACAGTGGAGGGGGTTTAGGACTTGAGGCTTTTCCGGCGTTGAAATAACTCTTCTCGGATTCTCAGCCAGATGAGTTGAATTGGTGCTTCCAAGGTTTCGATGACTAGCTCTGCCATCTTCTTCAGGAAATGAGTGGAAGGGTTTGTTTCGCGGAGGTGATTCGATTATGATTAAAGATAGGAATTTACCCACAGAGACTACAAGGTTAGATATGCATAGAGTCTTCGTTGTTAAAAGAGAGAGTGGGTGTAGCTAGCAATGCAGGTGCATGGGTACCTGTTAGGAAACTCTGCCGTGGTATAAGCAGGGTGAGGTTGTAGCTTTATGTGGTTAATCAATCAACGAATCGCAGTGCAATGTAAGTAAACCAATTGCCGGAGCACAACGCGGAATCCTACGCACGAGAAACATATCCCCATTCAATTGCTGCGATACACGACACATTTCAGTTGTAACCATACCTCAGGCCATAGTTTTGTTCATAATTATTCTTTTTCAAATGTTTAAGACCCTCTTATTTGGTAACTATTTTGAGCAGGATCGTAATTTTTGTTCACGTCGATAGAAAATCTAATAAAGAATGATTTATCCCTCTAGCATATTTCAATAGCGTGGACGTTTTTTGTGTAAATTTAATTTAAAAACCACTAATTTCAAGCCACTGAACGATGCAACTAGATTGCAATGTTGTAGCTAGAGAGGGAGGTGGGAGGTAGTTCAACTAGGGAGACAAATCTGAGTTCGTTGACTCCTTACATCTATATTACGAGAAGAAAGAGCAGTGTGTTGGCTGCGATGTTGCCAGAGTGCTGAAACTTCCAACTTAATTTTCTAATTAATCTGTATTTAATCACAAAACGTAATATAGGTTTTCTATTCATTTAAGTGTATGCTATCGTCTCTTTCAATGTGCAGGATTATTTCATTTCCACTCTGTATATTTCTGGAAAAGTCCTTCTGTGCCCATGAAACTGATACTTGAGTAATTCTTTTAATGATGCGTCAGGTACGATGGATTGGAAGTGGTTGTTTGGATAAATCCATGCGCACTTTGACCACTTTACGCGTCTTTCAAATTTTAACGTTACCAAGAAATAGCCAGTAAATTTTGTCTATAATCCTCCTATTCAAGGAGAGGATTATTTTATGTGTCTTAAATATGCGATGTGAGCAATTCCGCTTTACTTATCTTCAAAGATAATCATTATAATACAGTAGAGCATCGATTATCCGAAACAATTGGGGATGGGGGGGTGTTCGGATAACTGATTTTTCGGATAACCGATAATTTACGTAAACAAATTGTACCGGTGTCATAGGAGCAGTATGAAACAAAGAATCACTGATATTAAACACATAACGGTACATAGAGTATATATTTGTATCATTCGTCTTACAAATAACACAGATAACTGACTAGCCTAGTTTGACAAGTTCAAAGTGGCCTACAGTTTAGGAAAAGTAGTGCAAATTTATTTTTTTGGCTTCAGAGCTGAGACTGGTTTTTTTGCCGCTAAATCTAGCAAACAGCGCCAGTGTAACTTCTACATGACGCGCGCTCAAATTTGAATTTGCCGACTGGAACGTTTTCAGTTAACCCATGTTTCGGTTGATCGGTATTCGGATAATCGATGCTCTACTGTAATTCATTCATTCATTCATTTTACTCCATAGATCTTACATGAGGAATGAAGTTTTAAGATGTGGAACAAGTCAAAATTTTACAATATTACAATTACAATTTTTACAGTTTTACAATTTAGTAATTTTCTACAATTTTTACAATTTTGTGCAAATTTTTTTACAATATTTTGGCGAGATGTAATGTTATCGTCCTTAAAAAAAACATTTGCATGGGGCTAGATTTAAATTCGCGAATCGCAGATATAATGACGTGTCGTAAAAAAAAGTAGGATATGTCCAATGGAACAGAGATTATAGCACAGTCGTTAAGGGCATTTTCCCGCTGATTCGAACCGTGAATCCCACTGGATTGATTACCTGGTTGGGTTTTTCCTAAGCTTATTTCAACTGTAAAGTGAATGTAAGGTAATCAATGGAGAATTTTCGGTTTCATCTCACCAAATAGCATCGCAATATCACAAATTTCATTGAAGCTAAATAATCTAGTACCGTAGATATAGTGTAGCTAAAAAAACAGAGATTGTACAGAGCGGACGTGCGTGTACAGAACCTCAGCTGATACAAATGAATGGGCAAACACTTCGTATCTAGCATTATGTAGCTCTGTCTCTTCTTCTCTCATGGAAACCCGTTATTTTATTCTGACAATTAGCTGGCAGGTAGATTGTAGTACAATTGCGCAACTGGCGATGAAAAAAATTAAATCCCTTCCAGCGTCCAAACATCCGTGAAATGAAGACAGGAAACAGAACACCGAAACTCTGTCACCCGAATTAACGATGGACAAGTGCTTTGCAGACGGCGCAATTGCCCCCATTCTTGTATTTTCCCATGATGTAGAGAACAAAGCCACAGGTCAACGAGTTAACGAAATGTATTTAATAAATATCATCATAATCATCAACACTACTAATAAAATTCCTCGTCTCTTCCGTTCTCATTCGAGTAAATCTGAATCAAGTCAAATCTTCGGCCTGTCACGTAGGTGGTCCGGGTTCAAGTCCCGGTCAGGTCTGAGATGTTTCATTGCAAAATTCTGCAGTGATACTTGCGGCGAACAAGGTCGAAGTTGGAGTTTTTCTTCGAGTTCTCCAGTTTCCCTACACTAAACACCAACATTACTCCGTCTAATCCCCATTTCGCTATCATTCCATTGTACTCCTCGAACGCCGGATGGCGACGCGCGGAGGGGACTGGTCTAGGGACGAGTGAACAGTTCTATCTTGGACGACTCCCTTGTTCTATTGTGTATTTCTGCTACCCTGTTTAGAATTGAGCTTCATTGAACCCTTGTGTTTTACAAGGGCCATTAGCACACTGTAATGACAGGGGTTTTCCTTTGAAGAGTACAGAACTATGAACCTCTTTCTACTTCCCTGGAGTTACTCACTTTGTGAGTGAAGGGGAATTATTTTTCATATCAGTAAACTTTATGATCCGAAATTATTTCAGTAGGCCTGTAATGTATAAATTAGTCTCTGTTGAGTTGTTTACCTATGAGAGTTAGTTTGTGCAGTATGTACAGTACCTCAGTATGAGTAATCATAAGTTGGTGGAATTAACCATACATAATTACAAATGGCTTTTAAGGGACCCGCAGGTTCACTGTCGCCCTCACATAAGACCGCCATTAGTCCCTATCCTGTCCAAGATTAATCCAGTCTCTACCATTATATTCCACCTCCCTCAAATCCATTTTTATATCCTCCCATCTACGTCTCGGCCTCCCCAAAGGTCATTTTCCCTCCGGTCTCCCAACTAACACTCTATATGCATTTCTGGATTCGCCCATACGTGCTACATGCCCTGCCCATCTCAAACGTCTGGATATAATGTTTCTAATTATGTCACGTGAATAATACAATGGGTGCAGTTCTACGTTGTGTAACTTTCTCCATTCTCCTGTAACTTCATCCCTCTTAGCCCCAAATGTTTTCCTAAGAACCTTATTCTCAAACACCCTTAATCCCTGTTCCTCTCTCAAAGTGAGAGTCCAAGTTTCACAACCATACAGAACAACCGGTAATATAACTGTTTTATAAATTCTAACTTTCAGATTTTTTGACAGAAGACTAGATGACAAAAGCTTCTCAACCGAATAATAACACGCATTTCCCATATTTATTCTGCGTTTAATTTCCTCCCGATTGTCATATATATTCGTTACTTTAGCTCCAAGATATTTGAATTTTTCCACCTCTTCGAAGGATAAATCTCCAATTTTTATATTTCCATTTCGTACAATATTCTGGTCACGAGACATAATCATATACTTTTTTCTTTTCGGGATTTACTTCCAAATCGATCGCTCTACTTGCTTCAAGTAAAATTTCCGTGTTTTCCGTAATCGTTTGTGGATTTTCTCCTAACAAATTCGTCATCCGCATAGACAAGAAGCTGATGTAACCCGTTAAATTCCAAACCCTCTATGTTATCCTGGACTTTCCTAATGGCATATTCTAGAGCACAGTTAAAAAGTAAAGGTGATAGTGCATCTCCTTGCTTTAGCCCGCAGTGAATTGAAAAAGCATCAGATAGAAACTGGCCTATACGAACTCTGCTGTAACTTTCACTGAGACACATTTTAATTAATCGAACTAGTTTCTTGGAAATATCAAATTCAATAAGAATATTATATAAAACTTCTCTCTTAACCGAGTCATATGCCTTTTTGAAATATATGAATAACTGATGTACTGAACCCTTATACTCCCATTTTTCTCCAATATCTGTCGAATACAAAAAAATCTGATCAATAGTTGATCTATTACGCCTAAAATCACACTGATGATCCCCAATAATTTCATCTAGTTAATCTTCTCAGAAGAATATTGGACAAAATTTTATACGACATCAACAAAAGTGATATTCCTCGAAAGTTACTACAATTAGTCTTGTCCCCCTTCTTAAAGATAGGTACGATTATGGACTCCTTCCATTGTTCTGGTATAATTTCCTTTTCCCAAATAGCAAGTACAAGCTTATAAATTTCGTTAGATAATGCGCTTCCACCCTCTTGTATTAGTTCTGCTAGAATGTGATCGATACCTGGAGATTTGTACTTTCTCAAATTTTCTATCGAAATTTCGACTTCTCAAAGTGTGGGTTCGGGTATAAATGGCTCAACAGTTTGTATTTCAATTTCGTCCGGATCTCGAATGTTTTTATTCTTATTATTTGTTTCTATCTCATTCAGTTTTTCCTTCAAGTAACCTCTCTTTTTATTCATAAGTGTACGATTTGCTTCCCGTCTTTCATTGAAATAATTATCTCTATTCTCCTCAACTGGATCCTGTAAGAATTTCAATTTTGCCTGTTTCCTTCTTTCTACTACCATGCAACAATCTACATCAAACCATGGTTTCTTTTTCTTAGTTTCATAATAACCTATGCTCTGCTCAGCTGCAATTTTGATGCAATCTGATATTTTCCGACACGCTATTAACATGTAAATCTTTCTCAACTTCATCGGAACTTCCTAAAGTGGCAAACCTATTCGAAATTTCGATCTGATAAGTTGCTTAGTTTCCTCGTCCTTTAATTTCAGAATATTAACTTGTTGCTCTACTCGTTTGGCTACTGATAGTTGAAAGGAAAAAAGAAGTTATTGATCGTTGTCGTTATGGTGTTAGTTGTAGGAAAATTGCAGAAAAGTTTGGAATGTCTATATCAACAGTTTCAAATATTAGTCTACCAATAATAGAACCTCAATATTAAATCCATGTGAACAAAATTGCTGTAGAGAGAGAACAAGAGTTCACAAAACTGTTAATGACGAACTAAATGACAAAGTGTTTGAATACTGTAGTTCCTTAACATTATGTACAATAATTTCCTTTCATTGCATTCTAAACAAATTTCTACGGCCTTCTACCTTAATTGTATCTCTAAAAGGCTGCAAAATACCAACAAAACCTACCTTATTAGGACATTTACTGACACCCCGTTAGGTTGGGTAATTTTTTATTGAACCATATGTGTTAGAAGATTTCACTGTACGGTATTTAATTACAGGTACTAGATTTAAATATTTTATATTAAAAAATGAATATTATAAAGGAAAAGGAATTAAGAAGATTAGTAGGAATATGAGTACAATCCAGGGCCCCAATTATACCAGGGAACTGTACAGAATCCTAGTATCCATCAATAACTCTCTTCGTTCAGCCTGAGATGCGATTCATTTATGTCCCCCCCCCCCCAAGAATAAAACTGTTTGACCCCGGCGTGGGACGTTGGAAAAGAGATACTAGAGTGTGTTCTCTTTTAAAATACTGAAAATATCAGTTGTATAGGATTATAATATAAGCAACCGATTCATAGGAGAAATAGAACTGTTTCTGGGTTGTTACAAGTGTCCATTTATTACAGCAGAAATGACATGGTAGATTTTGACAAACGAAATCCTTCCTGAAATGTTCTGTCATCTAATTCCTCGTAAGAATTCTTTCTTTCTACTAATGGAACTTCAGGCTCACCAACATCCCTATCGAAGTAATGCAACTACAATAATAAGCTGAGGATCTAGTCGCCATTTTGTTTTACTAGACCGACAAAGCTCTGGTTATCTCATTTAATCGCTAGAATATGGCCGGTTAGACATTACATGATTAACCTCTTCTTTAAACCTGTTTTTTTTTTTTTTAAGATGGAACATGACAGTTAAGCGGCCGAGCTTAGAACTACAGTGCCATGTTGCCAATATGGACTATCACGCTGCCAGCTCATGGAAGCTAGCAATTGACGTTCAGATGGCTAACGTTAAAACATTCATTGACAATTGACGGGAAGGTAAGAAAACAATACAGAAATCGATAGAGAATCAAAGACGAAATGTACTAATGCTATCACTGTGTGTACAATAAATATCGCCAAGACTGCTATTAAGCACTCGCCACGTGGGAACGGTAAGTTTGGCAACACAACCGTTGTTACCATAGCAACAGGCCTACCACGCTATGTGACATTCAGTTGCTTTTCCGATCGCAACGCTCCTTTCATCTTAAAAAAAAAAACAGGTATAGTTCTAACCGTGGTCGATTCACCGTAAAAATGCATAACCAAGGATTACTTACTTACTCACTTACTTAACTTACTTACTGGCTCTTAAGGAACCCGGAGGTTCATTGCCGCCCTCACATAAGCCCGCCATTAGTCACTATACTGTCCAAGATTAATCCAGTCTCTATCATCATATCCCACCTCTCTTAAATCCATTTTAATATTATCTTCCCATCTGCATCTCGGCTTCCCCAAAGGTATTTTCCCTCCGGCCTCCCAACTAACAGTCTATATGCATTTCTGGATTCGCCCATACGTGCTATATGCCCTGCCCATCTCAAACGTCTGGATTTAATGTTCCTAATTATGTCAGGTGAAGAATACAATGCGTGCAGTTCTGTACTGTGTAACTTTCTCTGTAACTTCATCCCTCTTAGCCCCAAATATTTTCCTAAGAACCTTATTCTCAAACACCTTTAACCTATGTTCCTCTCTCAAAGTGAGAGTCCAAGTTTCACAACCATACAGAACAATCGGTAATATAACTGTTTTATAAATTCTAACTTTCAGATTTTTTGACAGCAGCCTAGATGACAAAAGCTTCTCAACCGAATAATAACACGCATTTCCCACATTTATTCTGTGTTTAATTTCCTCCCGAATATCATTTATATTTGTTACTGTTGCTCCCAGGTATTTGAATTTTTCAATTTCTTCAAAGGATAAATTTCCAATTTTTATATTTCCATTTCGTATAATATTCTCGTCACGAGACATAATCATATACTTTGTCTTTTCGGGATTTACTTCCAAACCTATCTCTTTACTTGCTTCAAGTAAAATTCCCGTATTTTCCCTAATCGTTTGTGGATTTTCTCCTAACATACTCACGTCAACCGCATAGACAAGCAGCTGATGTAACCCGTTCAATTCCAAACCGTCTCTGTTATCCTGGACTTTTCTAATGGCATATTCTAGAGCGAAGTTAAAAAGTAAAGGTGATAGTGCATCTCCTTGCTTTAGCCGCAGTGAATTGGAAAAGCATCTGACAGAAACTGACCTATACGGACCCTGCTGTACGTTTCATTGAGACACATTTTAATTAATGGAACTAGTTTCTTGGAAATACAAAATTCAATAAGAATATCATGGATGGAAATTTTAACCAACGTTGATGTACGTAGCCATAAGTATATATCAAACTCGATTAAAAACGTGGTAATTATTCTTTATGAAATCACGGTTATAAAATAACCGAAATTGAAATGTAATTTTGATGCACTATTTATCATCAACGTTTATTTAAGGAGAAATAGTGCGACATAGCTATAAAGTGGGAACTTGCATGTAGGTGTTATGTCCAGCATGTCGTGGATCCAATCCTGGTCCCGTGAGTGACACTGCCTGTAGTACTGATTACTTCCCCCATGCCACCACACGCATTGATCTGGTTTGTTTCCGGGTAGACTGCACACACTGCTAGGCAAGGCGGTCCCAGTCACACTTGCTACACAGACGGCTGGGAGCTCCGCCTAATTGCATTGTTTGCTGGGTTAACAGTCTAATTACTAATTAGCTAATAATATCACAACCGGCGATCCAGACAGCGGAGAAAGCAGGATAACCCATTTACAAGGACACGGACAACATGCAGTAAACAAATCCCTATCAGTACCGAGTAGATCTACCTAGGAGTGCAATGGAGAGAAGAATTAAGGACAAGCATGGATAATATTAAAAAAAAATGTTAGAAAGAAAGACATAGGAAATAAAAGTGTGAGAGAAAATTAAAAGAAAATGTGAGAAGGAATTCAAAGAAGAACGGTATAAAGACGGGAAGAAATGATAGAAGGAAGAAAATGAGCATAGAAGAGGCGTGGAGAACTAAAATGGATTGAGATAGAAGGAAAGAAAGAGAAGAGAATATAGTGCAAAGATTGAAAATAGGAGGTAGAAAGAAGAAAGTAGAGGGAGATATGTAATAAAGAAAAATTAATTAAAAATGACTAATGAAGCGATAATTAAAAGAAGACAGAAAAAGTGTAGAATTGTAGAACAATGAGGGTAGATAGAAATGAATGGATGTAGAGAAATAAATAAATAAATAAATAAATAAATAAATAATAGTAAAAACAAAGGCAAATATAAAAAGAAAGAAAAGAGAACGTATAGAAGAATGGTAGAAAGGGAGCAGAGAAACAATCGAAAAATGGCAGAAAGAAAGAGAGGAAGTAGAAAGGAAAAAATAGTGGTGCGGAGAATGGGTGTAGAAAGAAAGAAAATAAAAGGAAAGGAAGAAATAATGGCAGAAACAAAGGAAGAAAAAAGAAAAGATCGAAGAATGGTCAAAAGAAAGTAAGGAAATAGAAAGAAAAAATAGAACAATAATAAAAAGAAAGGGAGGAACTATACAGAAAGAATGGTAGGAAGAAATGAAGTATGAAGAAAGAAATTAAAAAAGAAAGAAAGAAGGACAATGTTGGAAAGGAAGCAAGCTGAAAGATAGACAAAATGAAGGTAAGAGAAAATGTTGGAAAGAAAGCTAAAAAAAGAAAAGAAAGTATAATTAACAAAGGAAGAATGGAAGAAAGAATGCTGGAAAGAAAGTAAGTAGAAACAAAAAAATAAAGTTGAAAAAAAAGAAAGAAAGAAAGAAATAAAGAAAGCATACTTTAAATTCAGAATACAACAGTTCTGAGGGATAATCAAGAGGCTTATTAAGACATTATTATTATTATTATTATTATTATTATTATTATTATTATTATTATTATTATTATTTTGTAGCAGTGTTATTGGCATGAGGGAGGTACTAAAGCAGAACCTCATCCTATAATACAGTGTTGTAATATACGAATAGCTTGTACTAATGCGAGGTAAATCATACGTAAAGTATGGATAGTCAATTAGGGTGCTATGCATAGACATTTCGCTAGCCCTCGCTACGAGCGTGCTAAACTAGACTTAGCTATCGACTGACTACTTGTACAGGATTCATATCATATCATATCGCTAACACTGGTTTATGAATACGAAAAACGTTAGTTCGCTGATCATCCACCGGAAGCCCGCGCTAAGAATGTCTATGAATATGACCCGTAATTTCGTAGAATAACAAAATAGTGAATCATTTTTCTCAATCTAATGCAAAGAAAAAGAACATGTTTATCTCAACGTAAGTGTTAGTCTATTATTATTATTATTATTATTATTATTATTATTATTATTATTATTATTATTATTACGAGGCGCATCCAGAAAGTAAGTTTCCCTATTTTTTTAAAGAACACACACTTTCAGGAAAACATTTATTGGCAACAGGTACAGCAATGTTTCAGTTATTTTTCAACATAGCCACCATCAGAACTGAGACAATTGTCGTATCGTGGGATCAACTTTTGTATCCCTCTGTCGTAGAACTCTGCCGCCTGTGAATGGAACCAGCGTGTGACAGACGTCTTCAGCTCTTCGTCGTTGCCAAAACGCTCACCGGAGGACAGGAATTTCTTGAGGTGCAAGAAAACGTGAAAATCGCTGGGAGCAAGATCAGGACTGTAGGTTGGATGATCAAACAACTCCCAGCCAAATTCCGTCAAAACAGCTGCTGTGCGCCGAGCCGTATGTGGACGAGCATTGTCATGGAGGAGCACAACACCTGCAGTAAGCATTCTACTCCTCGTTTTGAATGGCACGTCGCAATTTTCGCAGTGTTTCACAGTAACGGTCAGTGTTCACTGTTTCACCTCTTGGAAGGAAGTCAATGAGCAGAATGCCCGTCCTGTCCCAGAACACCGTGCACATCACTTTGCGTATCGACAGCGTCTGTTTGAATTTCGTCCTGACCGGAGATCCACTATGCCGCCAATGCATTGACTGCTGCTTGGTTTCCGGGGTGAAGTGCGAAATCCAAGTCTCATCGCCCTTGACGATCCTGTCGAGGAACTCGTCGCCGTCATCATGATACCGTTGCAGAAATGTCAGTGCTGCTCCTAAACGTTGCATTTTGTGTTCGGGTGTCAGGTTTTTCGGCACCCACCTGGCACACACCTGTTTGAACAGCAGGTGCTTAGTGACAATCTCATGCAACAAGGATCGCGATATCTGCGGAAAATGGCTGCTCAACTACGTAATCGTGAAGCGACGGTTCTCCATGATGTACTGCCGCACCAGCTCAACACGATCATCATTGATGAGGGACGGTCGCCCACTGCGCTCTTCATCATGGACACTTTGACGACCGCCTACACCAGCGACGCACCATCTGCTTACTCATGATGTTCGGCCCATAGACCTGACAGAGCTGCCGATGAATTTCAATTGGCGCAATGCTTTGTGCATTAAAGAACTTTATCACCGACCGAACCTCGCAGGCGGCGGGAGAAGGAATAAGAGCTTCCATTTCGGACCACTGCTGCCACGCTACTGGCACCAGGCGGGACCTGTCCGGCTGGCATATGATTGATACGTCATAGATCTGTTACGCATGCGCAATTGACACGGCTAATTACGTTTACTTTCAAGGGGAAAAAATCGGGAAACTTACTTTCTGGATGCGCCTCGTATTATTATTATTATTATTATTATTATTATTATTATTATTATTATTCCTAGATATTTAACTTACGGAGATTCATTTAGAATAGGACAGTTATTAGAAGAACAATTGGCTGCATTAATTTTTTTAATAGCTTACAAGAGCGAATCAGGAGATTTCATATCAACAGATGTTAACGAAAATGGTACAACTGTAGTTTATTTGGATCAGATATTGTTGCACATGCCTTATAAGATTATGTATAGTGAAGAGTGAAGAGAAGCGAATAGAAGCATTTGAAATGTAGATATGGAGAAGAATGAAACGTGTGAAGTGGACAGATAGAATAAGAAATGAAACTGTGTTGAAAAGAGTGGGTGAAGAAAGAATGATGCTGAAAATGATCAGGAAGAGGAAGAGGAAAAGGAATTGGTTCTGTAACTGGCTGAGAAGAAACTGTCTACTGAAGGATGCACTGGAAGGAATGGTGAACGGGAGAAGAGTTCGGGGCAGAAGAAGATATCAGATGACAGACGACATTAAGATATATGGATCATATGAAGAAACGAAGAGGAAGGTAGAAAATAGGAATGATTGGAGATAGCTGGGTTTGCAGTGAAAGACCTGCCCTTGGACAGAACACTAAATGAATGAATGTATAGGCCTACTTATCGCAACTACAATTTCACATTTCAAACTAAATTAACCACATTCCTAGGTCCTACACAGCCAAAGCTTAAATTGCGATCGTCATTTGTTTGAGCGCACAGCCATGTTGTTTCGTCAATTTCTCCTGTGCTATAGATCTTACCATCAATTATGCATAGCGTTGACCTTGACATCTCTGCAATAAATACATACATCCAAGACTTAAACTGTGATCCTCATATGTTTGCGCAGATAACCACGTTGCTCCCCCAATTTCTCCTGTGATATGGGTGTTACCATGTTGTTTCCTCAATTTCTCACGTGCTACGGATGTTACCACAACTTATTCGTAGCGTTTACCTTGACATCTCTGCAGTAAATACATACAGCCAATACTTAAACTGTGATCCTCATTTGTTTGCGCAGATAACCACGTTGCTCCCCCAATTTCTCCTGTGATATGGGTGTTACCATGTTGTTTCCTCAATTTCTCACGTGCTACTGATGTTACCACAACTTATTCGTAGCGTTTACCTTGACATCTCTGCAGTAAATACATACAGCCAATACTTAAACTGTGATCCTCATTTGTTTGCGCAGATAACCACGTTGCTCCCCCAATTTCTCCTGTGATATGGGTGTTACCATGTTGTTTCCTCAATTTCTCACGTGCTACGGATGTTCTTATTCGTAGCGTTGACCTTGACATCTCCGCAATAAATACATACAGCCAATACTTAAACTGTGAACGTCATTTGTTTGCGTATATAACCACGTTGCTTTCTCAATTTATCCTGTGCTATGGGTGTTACCACCTTGTTTCCTAATTTTTTCCTGTGTTACTGATGTTACCACCACTTATTCGTAGCGTTAACCTTGACATCCCTGCAATAAATACAAACAGCCAAGACTTAAACTGTGAATGTCATTTGCTTGCGCAGATAACCACGTTGCTTCCCCAATTTCTCCTGTGATATGGGTGTTACCATGTTGTTTCCTCAATTTCTCACGTGCTACGGATGTTACCACATCTTATTCGTAGCGTTGACCTTGACATCTCCGCAATAAATACATACAGCCAATACTTAAACTGTGAACGTCATTTGTTTGCGCACACAGCCACGTTGCTTCCTCAATTTCTCCTGTGCTATGAGTGTTACCACGCTGTTTCCTCAATTTTTCCTGTGTTACTGATGTTACCATCACTTATTCGTAAGGTTGACCTTGACATCCCTGCAATAAATCGGAGGCGAGAGTTCATCATTGCGTTTACTGCATTCGGCAGCAGAATTCTTTGAGGCACCATGTACGCAATGGTTCCGGATCCAAGAAGCTCGAGGTGCTTGGATCTGGGTTAGTGAGCCAACACACGTGGAAGGCACACGTTAACGCTAGGGCGGTGGAGCATCGAAGCAGAATGCACTGATAACGTATCAGTCTTCCTCACTCGCGTTTCTTACATTCAACTGCATGAGATAGTGTGGATTTGTCAGATATTGGTGCCTCCATACTAGCAACCAGGACAAATTACAGAAATATGAATGCC
Organism: Periplaneta americana; assembly: GCF_040183065.1. Lineage (NCBI taxonomy): Eukaryota > Metazoa > Arthropoda > Insecta > Blattodea > Blattidae > Periplaneta > Periplaneta americana. The sequence continues at coordinate 62,847,636 of NC_091118.1, read as the reverse complement.
CGTATCCATTGTCATTGTTGCTTTTTGTGTGATATGATTTACGGTTTCAAAACACATTCGGTCCTGCTGGCCTTTCACATTCACGTATACGGGTTAGCATTCCCTTTCATTGCATTACTTTTAATCATTTACACGTTACGTGACCAAAAACTGTTCTTCTCTTCTCTTATTCACAATCTATGCCCATTCATTTCTTTTACTCGTCACCTTCTATATTTACTATTTATCATCTACCTCTATACTACAATTCTACTGCCTTTCCATTTTCTAATTAACCTCAACGATTTTATCTCCTTTCTTCCTAATCTGTACCTTACTCCTACATCACTTAAGTATTTATATTTTTTTTACCTACTTACTTATGGCTTTTAAGGAACCCGGAGGTTCATTACCGCCCTCATATAAGCCCGCCCTCGATCCCTATCATAACTGAGCAAGATTAATCCAGTCTCTACAGTCATATCCCACCTTCCTCAAATTCATTTTAATATTATCTTCCCATCTACATCTCGACCTCCCCAAAGTTCTTTTTCTCTCCGACCTCCCAACTAACACTCTACATTACATTTCTGGATTCGCTCATACGTGCTACATGCCCTGTCAATCTCAAACGCCTGGATTTTAAGTTCCTAATTCTGTCAGGTGAAGAATACAATGCGTGCAGTTCTGCGTTGTGTAACTCCCTCCATTCTCCTGTAACTTCATCCCTCTTAGCCACAAATATTTTCCTAAGCACCTTATTCTCAAATACTCTTTACCTATGTTCCTCTCTCAAAGTGAGAGTCCAAGTTTCACAATCATACAGAACAATCGGTAATATAACTGTTTTATGAATGCTAACTTTCAGCTTTTTTGAAAATCAGACTGGATGACAAAAGCTTCTCAACCGAATAATAACAGGCATTTCCCATATTTATTCTGCGTTTAATTTCCTCCCGAGTGTAACTTATATCTGTTACTGTTGCTCAAAGATATTTTAATTTTTCCACCTTTTCAAAAGAAAAATTTCCAATTTATATATATTTCCATTTCGTACAATATTCTGGTCACGAGAAAAATCATATAGGCTAGTTTGTCTTTTCGAAATTTACTTCCGAACCTATCTCTTTACTTGCTTCAAGTAAAATTTCCGTGATTTCTCTAATAGTTTGTGATTTTCTCCTAATACACTGGTAAGTTCGACAGAAATCAAGTTCGACATCCTACAGTTCGGCTGCTTACGTAGGAGAATTAGACACGCCGCTATACGGGCACTAAGAAATGGGTTTGCCATTTGAATGGGAATTGATTCTGTGTCTTGTAGTTATACTTTTGTTAAAGGAAAACGGAAAATTTTCTTGATTAGGACATCCATATTGATTACTGATTTTAAATTAATGTACTCTTCTCCTTCTGTTTGAGAATTGTGCCGTTTGTAAGACGGAACTGCCGAAACCCACTGTGGTACTAGAAGCGCATACACAAGTCTCGGGGCGGGCAGGAAATGCAAGTACAGTACTGTATTCGTTGATGGATATTCAATAAGAATTTGCATTCATTTCACCTGCCACACCCACTATCCTTTTTGGACTGAACTTTCAATTCTGTTCTGTCGAACTTAGGAGAGTCCACTGTATATCCACGTCATCCGCATAGACAAACTGCTGACGTAATCCGTTCAATTCCAAACCCTCTCTGTTATCCTGGACTTTTCTAATGGCATATTCTGTAGAAACGTTACAAAGTAAAGGTGTGATAGTGTATCTCCTTGTTTTAGCACACAGTGAATTGGAAAAGGATCCAATAGAAACTGGCCTATTTTACATTACACAAATATTCTTTACCTTTCCATTATTTTGTAAATACTGTTCTTCTCTCATTTACTCTCTCATTAAACTCCGTCCTTTTTCTTTTCAATTTACTTTGCTACTTTTTCACAACATACACAGCAATTTCTTAAATTGTATATTGGCTTTTGCTTCTCACTACCTAATCGTTTCTCACTGTCTATATTTCCCCTTCTTGTCAACACGTCTCCTTTTTTCCCTTTACCTTCTTTCTTGGTCTCATCTTTGCTCCCCAGCTGGTGACTTATATCCGCTTTGTCTACAATGATGTCGCCGCAGAAATTCCCGCCTTGTTCCTTAATTCTACGTCTATCCAATAATTGGTTCTTGACTGACGACACACTTTACTGAACGCCCACGAAATCGCGACACATTTATTTGGTTTTAACAATAATAATAATAACAATAATAATAATAATAATAATAATAATAATAATAATAATAATAATAATAATAAACACTACTTTTCTTCTGGAGAAAAAGATGATCGAATTCCTGTAGAATATTTTATAGGGGATGGGGAGATAAGGTGTCAAAATTTTCAATATTAGTCCTGAACTGTGTGAAAAATATTAAACTTCTGCTCTAATTTTAGAATCAAAAGAGGTTACTGTTCACTGCATGGGAATTTTGTCGTTTTAACCTCCTTTTCGTCAAACTAAGACCTCCAAAATCTAAGCGGAATTCAAAGAAGAATTATATTAAAAACATAGTTATTCACACATATTTCGGTTCCATGATGAAAAATGCAAGAAAAAGGTGCCGTTCCAGCGCGTTCCGTCAGAAAAAAACCACTGATAACAACTTCTGTGTAGTGTCGGACATCCAGTATTGTAGATAAGTTGATGTAATACGCAATCGAAAATTCTACAAGAACAAGCAGAAACTTGAGTGGCATTAAAAAAAAAAAACAAAGGTATGTGTAAAAAATCTCAACCTATCTATGCTAGATGTCCGATAAAAGATTTTTATTGTAGTTTTTGAAAATTCGCCTATTTAAATTAATGTGAAGTCTGCGCTTGGTGAGCTGCACAGAGTTTCTCTATACGTGGCCTTATGGTTGAAAAACCGAACTGAGCATTGTTGCAGGTGTTCAAGTTTCATTGGTAAAGTCTGTCTCAAAATAAAATGTACCATATCAAAGACTTCGTTGCAAATAAAAAAGTGTTGCAAATAAACTTTCTGAATGCAATAAAATTTATTTTTCAATTTAAAAATTTCGCGACACACTCAATGGAGCTGCGCGACACACCGGTGTCTATTCAGAGACGATGGGATGATAATTGTAATAAAATGTAGTCCTTCAATTAACGTCCTTATTATACTATAGATGCTATCGTGGGACGATGAGATAGCAACAAATTATAATTGTGATTATTTGTTTAACGTTCATTTTAAACTACAAAGACTATTCACGGACAATGAGATGTTAATTGCAATTCCTTATTTTGCATCCATTTTAAACAACAAACGCTCTTCAGAGACGATACGATCACAGTCTAGTATATACAGTCGCGAAGCTCAATACGTAGTAAATATGCAAACATTAGCTAGTTGCTCACCACTAGGATCGCTAATATCGCCTCATTACAGGCAATGCAAAATAGAACCGTCACAGTCTTTTGTTTCTAGCACCCTCAAAACTCAAGCTTCGTGGCTGTATATAGTAGACTGTGATAAGATTATAATTGTAAGTCTTTACTTTATGTCCCTTTTAAAGTGAGATAACAGTCAATTGTGGAAGCTATACGAGGGAGATTGTGTACTGAAAATAAATAATAGTAATAATAATCCTTTTAAATTGAGATAACAGTCAATTGTGGAAGCTATATGAGGGAGATTGTGTACTGAAAATAAATAATAGTAATAATAATCCTTTTAAATTGAGATAACAGTCAATTGTGGAAGCTATACGAGGGAGATTGTGTACTGAAAATAAATAATAGTAATAATAATCCTTTTAAATTGAGATAACAGTCAATTGTGGAAGCTATATGAGGGAGATTGTGTACTGGAAATAAATAAATAAATTAATTAATAATAATAATAATAATAATAATAATAATAATAATAATAATAAATTATATATCATTAGGCTATGTGAAGTTTGAAATTCATAACTTTGATAAGAGTCAGTATTGATCTTTATGGAAGCGAAAAATTCGCAGAGTACATGCACGCGGAAAAGACAAGATAATAACATGTGAAGTTGGTGAGCCGGTAAAACCAAAAGATGTCCAAAATAGTGGAACGTGAGTCAGCATAGACAATGCAAAAAGGAAAGAGAAACTAGTTTACATGCTGTAGTAGCTATAAATAATAATGCATCTGTAACAACTGTGGTGCAAACTACAATTAATACCTATGGCCAATTAATATTAGAGGAGAAAAATTCGCTCCAGCGCCGGGGATCGAACCCGGGTCCTTGGTTGTACGTACCAAGCACTCTCACCATTGAGCTACCCCGAAGTCCAATCCACAGCACCGGATCGAACCCCTCTCCTCCAGTGTTCCCCCCCCCCTTTGTGGTCTGACTCCAAGTTGGACATGTATGTTGACATTTTATATTAAGTCAACTGCCATTATACAAGGAGCACACTCAGTTGAGTAAATTCATGGCCGGGATTCCACAGTAATATGCACAGTAATCTGTACAGTAAATGCACTGTTGCTCGAAGAATCTATGTAAAAATTATTTTTTTTGTCCTACAGAATTCATCTTTTCGATCCCCGGCGCCGGAGCGAATTTTTCTCCTCTAATATTAATTGTTACTATAACAGATGTATTCTGTAAGACCAAAAAATAATAATAATAATTATCTTGACGTAGACCTATGGGCCAATGTCAAAGAGAGGCGATGTTATAAAGAACCTTTTTGTTATTAAAAAATATATATATATATATATATATATATATTTACAATAAGTTTGGTTACATTAAATTTGTAATGTCTGTAGCAGGCTGTGGTACGAACAAGATCTAAAACCTGTGAATTTAATTGCATACGTTAATAAAGAATAAAGACGTTTCACGTAATTCAAGGAATTTAATAAAGCCCTTACTACTCTATTTTCGTCTTTATACAGTAGATAGAATTGGCTGGTATCTATTTCTACATCAGGTTTTCCTTTTGTGTATTTTGCGATCTGATGATTTTGGAAGGTTCCCTGTTAGCCTATTTGTAGTTAAATTCTAAATGCAATTTGCCAAAATAACTTCCATGAGGAAGTAGGCCTAACATTCCCCCTGCGATTACATCTGACAGACAGTATTGTAGACAACTCGAATAGGGTACAATACGTTTATTTTTCTCGGCCGTTTCTGAGAAAACGGCAGTGTCCGATTAGATCTAATAAAACTTCCAGACAGCCTACAGAAACGTAATTTTATGACGTGTGGTCAAAGGCGCCCACAGAAGATAGCCAGTGATAGCAACTGCTACCCCTGAGATTTTTATTTTTTATTATTTTTTTTCTCTGCGTGCTCGATACATATTTTCTCAAACCCATGGTAAACAATTCAACAAAAGCGGGTGCTTTAAACTATGAATACGTGCGCAATGTAATTTAGATATCAGAACTGGCTATTTTTCATGTTCAGTTTTCTTTCTCCTCGTCCATCCATTTCCTCTAATTTTCTAACCATCTTGCTACACCAGATTGGATCCTGCGGGCGCCCTTGTCTATGGTACAACCACAGTCTAGTATATACAGTCATGACGTAGTAAATATGCATCCATAGATAGTTGCTAACCACTAGGATCGCTACTATCGCCTCATTACAGACAATGCGAAATAGTACCTGCACAGTCTATTGTTCCTAGTACCCTCAAAACTCAAGCTTCGTGACTGTATATACTGGACTGTGGTATACTCCACCGTTGCCGTTTCTAAGAAACAGCATTGTCAGACGAGTTCAGCCATAAGAAGATGGGATCCTGCGTCCTTGAGACTGCGACGCATCCTCCGCAGAGGTGAAAACTTTCGAGGCCAAAGTCGTCAATGACTTTCGCCCTAAATCCAGTGTCGTGCGTCAGGTTGGCCAGGGATCAAGTATGTAGCAAGCGAATACTAGTTCACGGGACCCACCCATACGCACAGCACACATACAGGACGAGGCTCGGTGAGGTGTGCGGCCGTGTCATCATCCTTCAGGTGGCTCCAACGCAGTGCGCTCCTCCCCCCCCCCCCACACACACACATGTACACGCACCACGGTTGCAAACCACGAATCGGCTTGTTGTTTGTTGTTCAGTTAACTGCCTGAAGACAGTTTTGAACCTCATAAGTGATATCACTCATGAGGCAATTAAATCAGGTGATCATGGGGTAGGGTGGTCAGTTCCTTTCCCCCTCCATTGCATACATCGCTGATTAGTTAACATATTACACTAATCAGAATTCAGATATATACAAACAATTGAGGGGTGAGAATGATATAGTCCTACGCCACACAGACAAGATTTAGCAGCAGGGCGTTTTGAAAGTTCAGAGTCCAATGATCTTAGGGTGCTGTGAAATGTCAGATTTATATGGAACTTTGCAAGATATACAGTAGTAGGCGTAGAAAGAAATGACACCGAGGAAATCTTTTTTTGATGTAGTTTAATATGCAAATATAAACCAATATAAATGACACTCGGGAGGAAATTAAACGCAGAATAAATATGGGAAATGCCTGTTATTATTCGGTTGAGAAGCTTTTGTCATCTAGTCTGCTGTCAGAAAATCTGAAAGTTAGAATTTATAAAACAGTTATATTACCGGTTCTTCCGTATGGTTGTGAAACTTGGACTCTCACTTTGAGAGAGGAAGAATTATTAAGGATGTTTGAGAATAAGGTTCTTAAGAAAATATTTGGGGCTAAGAGGGATGAAGTTACAAGAGAATGGAGAAAGTTGCACAACGCAGAAATGCACGCATTGTATTCCTCACCTGACATAATTAAATCCGGACGTTTGAGATGGGCAGGACATGTAGCACGTATGGGCCAATCCAGAAATGCATACAGAGTATTAGTTTATCTTGTTTATTTATTTATTTATTCTGATGTAGTTAAGGCCATCAGGCCTTCTCTTCCACACCACCATAAATACAAATACAATAATATAATAATTAGCTGGGAGGCCGGAGGGAAAAAGACCTTTAGAGAGGCCGAGACGTAGATGAGAAGATAATGTTAAAATGGATTTGAGGGATGTGGAATATGATGATAGAGACTGGATTAATCTTTCTCAGGATAGGGACCGATGGCGGGCTTATGTGAGGGCGGCAATGAACCTCCGAGTTCCTTAAAAGCCATAAGTAAGTAAGTACGTAAAATGCAACAAAGGAAGCTAAAGTTCTCAATGTTAGACGAGTGGATGAGGTAAATGGACAATGTCAGGTTTATGTATAGGTTTCGACAAACGTGGAACTTTACATTATCCTAAAATTGAAGACTGCAGTAAGACAGTGAAAGCGATATTGCCATGAAATTCACACAACCGGAGAATTCAGGAGGAAGAGCTTGCACTATGACAACGAAACACTTTGATGTGGACTACAGAAGTTTTAAAGAAATAATAATGTAACCATAGTACAGCTCTTTACACATCTTAAACAGATGATATGACATTACTCAAAAGTGCCCCATACCTATTCAAAGGTACCCTATACATGGGGCAGTTTTGAACGTGTTACAAGAGTTTGTTCCGACGTAATTTATGTTTCAGATATATGTAATTTCTGGAAATATAAAATCCTGTGGTGTTTCTAAGCAATGTCTTATATAATTCTGTGCCATCTAAAGTTAAAAAAATTGATAATGGATGTGAATAAAAATGTAAATATAAAAACTGTTCAAATGTGCCCCCTTATTCATTGCACAATATGCACATAAACTTCGTAATGTTCACAAAATCAACATGGCTGCATGGGATCTTACGTTAAAGAAAACAAAATGATTTACCAGAACATTGAAAAGATTAGCAGTGATGATGATGATGTGATGATGATAATGATGATGATGATTATTTATTATTATTATTATTATTATTATTATTATTATTATTATTATATTTACTAATATTTCAGTAACATTTGAGTTACTTATATCACCATATATTATAGTGTTGGCTCAGTTGGTAAAGCGCTGGCCTCTATGCCCGAGGTTGAGGGTTCGATCCCGGGCCAGGTCGATGGTATTTAAGTGTGCTTAAATGCAATAGGCTCATGTCAGTAGATTTACTGACATGTAAAAGAACCCTGCGAGACAGCGCTGATATAAACTCAGCAGTTGCGAGCGTCGTTAAATAAAACATAACATTTATATTTTGTGACTTAAATTGTAGCTAGCTGTGAGCAGTATGGGATGAAGATAAATGCAAATATGACGAAGAGCATGGTCACAGGAAGAAAAATACAGAAGATAAACTTGCGAATTCTAAATGAGGCAGTAGAGCAAGTCGACAGCTTCAAATACTTGGGGTGTACTATAAGCAGTAACATGAGCTGCTGCCAGGAAGTCAAAAGGATAGAAATGACCATGGAAGCTTTTAATAGGAAAAGAAGCATTTTCTGCGGAACTCTGGAAAAAGAACTAAGGAAGAGACTAGTGAAGTGCTTTGTATGTAGTGTGGCATTGTATGGGGCAGAAACAAGGACATTACAACGAAGTGAAGAGAACCGAATAGAAGCATTTGAAATGTGGATATGGAGAAGAAGTAAACACACAAAATAAGAAGTGAAATTGTGTTGGAATGAATGGATGAAGAAAGAATGATGCTGAAACTGATCAGGAAGAGGAAAAGAAATTGGTTGGGTCACTGGCTGAGAAGAAACTGTCTACTGAAGGATGCACTGAAAAGAATGGTGAACGGGAGAAGAGTTCGGGGTAGAAGAAGATATCAGATGATAGACGACATCATATGAGGAAACAAAGAAGAAGGCAGAAAATAGGAAAGACTGGAGAAAGATGGGGTTGCAGTGAAAAACCTATCCTTGGGCAGAACACTAAATGAAATGAATGAAGTGATTGTAGCTATCTCACTTTAACAATCATTATTTTATCTTTTTCACTAGAACAATTGATAAAATCTTAACATTAACACTAGGTTTGCTATTGTGAGTAAGATTTACGGGTATTATTTGGTTAGATTAGCAATAACCACCATAACATGGTGTATATTTGTATACTGGTATGTATTTTTCTGTATGTGCTTTGATTCTGGTTAAGTGGAAGAGAAGGCCTGATAGCCTTAACTCTGCCAGGGAAAATAAAACTAAAACTCTTATTATATTTGTTCATTTTGTATTCCGAGGAACTCAGGTGCATCATTTTGGGAGAGCAAGGGGAATTTTCTTCCTTTGCCCCGAGTTTTAAGACTTAAAAATAATTAATGAAGAAAAAATGTGAGAACTGTACATCTAATATTAAAATATTCTAGTTTTATAAACGCTTGAGAAATAATATACCAACTAGTAAATGACTTTGCTCAAATGAAACTAAGGCGTTATCCTTTGATACATTAGTGGTTGTTACCTATTGTCAATAAAAGTGTAATTTTTCTTGTTAATTAAAATCAAAATATCTTTATTAATAATATTGTATGTATTCATTTGTTTGCACCTATCTCATATTAAACAGCAAGTGCATGTAACTTACTTATCGATAAGTAGGGCAAGAAGGTAAACTAGGCCTATTTGTGAAAACTGAAAATATCGGCGGCTTGCTTTTACGCAAATAGGTAGGGTATTGTTAATCCGCAAAATTCCATACTTTCTTACACGCAAAAACGACGGATTGCAAATGCGCAAAATATTTCAAGCCCCTAAATTAATAGATCAAGTAAAATTAATACATGTACAACAACTTACCTTTAAAGCACACTGTCCAGCGATTGTCCCGGTATGCCGTTTGTCTACAGTACGATAGATTGGAACCGAAGTGCAATTTTTTAACGTACTCCAGTAATGATAATTCACCACTTTGATATTTCCTCCATAGTTCAGTTGCAACACGATGATTATCTTGGTCACGTCTGTTTGTTTTTCTGTTATAACGCACTGCGATGAAAGAAAGATACGTTTCACTGTGCAGTTGCTTTAACACTTCCTCAAATTCATGGATAGAGGGATGAGATTTGTCAAATTGTCGTTTCAAATGACGATGAAACGATTCCGCCCCATTTGTTATTTCATCTGTTGGTACACTGGCCCACAATTTAGGAGAGAATTTAGCATCTTCACTTACATAGTTTTCAAGTACATAGTCTAGGAATCTCGTTAACTGATTGTGATTAGGAGCAATGCTACGCAACTCAACAAACGCATCGCCTACTGTGCACGGAGGTACGTATTTTGAACTAAACATATATTTCAGAAACTTTCCTACTTCGGAATTAGGATTGGTATATTCAGAGCGAAGTACCAGGTCGAGTATCTTCCTACATCACGTCTGGTCTAAATGAAAACTGCAGCCTTTAATGGTTATGTTAGGAAACACTTTTTGACTGCATTATGAGCAGCAACTTCAAAATCTAAAATTATGATTTCAGGATTAAAATCATCACTACACAAATCACGAATACGTTTCCACATGCATTCGTAACAAAGTACAGTATATGTGTGTATAATAGTATAAACCTGATGAAAGTGTTTTGGTGAAACGTAGACTTCCATCCGCTAATATATTACGCGCATTACTACACAGAAACTGCAAATTTCCTTCACAGGTCAAAATTACTGCCTTATTTTCGATATCTACAAAACAGAACCTTTCGCCTCGATTTGTTAAAATATTTTAACTGTTTAACTGTTCTAATGCCGCATTTACATTGCAGGGTGAGTGGGCATCTGTTTCCTCCGGCTCTGTACAATGCTAATCGAAATTTGACCGTCCTCATTCTCTGAATACTAAAAGTATCTGACCTCGATAATTCTGTTCGTATTATTTTATTAGATTGTAAAGTAATTTCTTGACAAGCTTTTCTTTTACAATTTGCCCGCAAAATATGTGATTCAATAGCCCTAGCGCTTTTATTTTCATGATAATGCAAGTCTCTTATATATACTATTTCACTAACTTCTGCATTGGTCTGTAAAATTGCGGTACATTTCTTTTCCGTGCATCTCCACGAAATATTTCCCGTACTCATTTTACGCTGTTTTCTACATTTGAAATTGTCCTCAATAATGCATCCCACGCCTCGATTTGTGACCGTTCTTATAAATTACATTTCACTTTAAATTCACTTCCTATCACAGCCAGCACTTCCTTTCAACTGTGGTTATGGAAACATCGAACTGATCAGATACAGTAAACATCGAACCCACGCCCCTGTTCAGCGCCAACTACACCGAACATCGAACACACATTCATCAGCGCCATCTTCACCAGTACAGAATGGGTTAGAATACATTTGGTATTACGTTATCAGATGAATTGTGCGGAACTGTAAATGTTGATTTTGCGGTATCGAAACAAAATTTTTGACTATAATTTTCGGTTATTTTACGCATTAGCTATCCAGCAGAAAATATACCTGTAAAGTGGGGTACACTTGATAAAACAAAAATAAAGAAATCATTACATCAGTCCTATTTGTGACTTAAAACAATAAAGATATCTTAAGAAATAGAGAAAAATAATAATGAATTTTTAAAATACATTCAGTGAATCAGATATCATTGTTTCGTTCACTCATTAATTAACTAATTAATTCATTCATTTATTTATTTAATTATTTACTCATTTATGTATTTATTTACTTATTTACTTTCTCATTTATTTATTTATTTATTTACTTACTTATTTATTTATTTATTTATTTATTTATTTATTTATTTATTTATTTATTTATTTATTTATTTATTTATTTATTTATTTTTGTGGTCAAGTTTATCCGAGCGGTCAACTTTGGCCCAGTTTATAGTATGAAAAACAAAAACAGTTCATTCGAGAGGAAATAGGAGGGAGAGTAAGCCACACGATATACTCCTATAAGATCTTCTCTAAAAAATCTTGCCTCCCCCCCCCCCCTCCAAGCAAAAACTGAAATGACGTCTCTGTTCTGGAACTCCACTAATTCGGGGCCAATATTAAGAGAAATTTCAGTGAACGAAAGGGAGGAATTATGCTAAAAGGGTTTTCCATCACTGATATAAGCGGACGTAGAACGCGGAGTAGCAAAGATTGCTGCATATTGAGAAAGAGCAGGTTTGTTCAACAGAGCTGTATGTAGGGTGACAGCGAATGGAAATGGGCCGGAACGCCTAGGAACGCCGTTTCGGAAGTGAATTTCGCGGACACCTCGTAACTTGTGCAATAAAGCAGACGTGACACACTGCGGAGAGTGTAAACAACAGGTGCGACGACCTGCACCCAGTTGAGACACGGAGGAGGGGAGAGAAAAGAGAACGTTATCAGGTAAGGAAGAAACAAGCTAAGAAGACACAAAGGAAAAGGAAACATGAAGAAAAGGAACAGAACGAGAAAAGATGGAAAATGTAGAACGAAAAATGATGTATGGAAGGAAAATGAAAGAAATAAAATAATAAAACAAAAGAAAAACGAAAGAAATGAAGTGAGAAAGAAAAATCGAAAATGAAATAAGAAAACAAAAAGAAAACAAAATAAATCTATTGAGGAAGGAAAACGAAAGAAATAAAATAAGAAAAGAAAAGGAAAACGAAAGAAATAAAGTAAGAAAGGAAAATCAAAGACATGAAATAAGAAAACGAAAGAAAGCGAAAGAAATAAAATGAGAAAGGAAAACGCAAGAAATAAAATAAGAAAAGAAAGGGAAAACGAAAGAAATAAAGTAAAAAAGAAAATCAAAGACATGAAATAAGAAAACAAAAGAAAACGAAAGAAATAAAATGAGAAAGGAAAACGGAAGAAATGAAATAAGAAAAGAAAAGGAAAACGAAAGAAATAAAGTGAGAAAGGAAAATCGAAGACATGAAATAAGAAAATGAAAGAAATAAAGTGAGAAAGGAAAAGGAAAGATATGAAATACGAAAAGAAAAGGAAAAAGAAAGAAATAAAGTAAGAAAGGAAAATCAAAGACATGAAATAAGAAAACAAAAGAAAACGAAAGAAATAAAGTGAGAAAGGAAAATGGAAGAAATAAAATAAGAAAAGAAAAGAAAAACGAAAAAAATAAAGTACGAAAGTAAAATCAAAGACATTATATAAGAAAACAAAAGGGAAACGAAAGAAATGAAATGAGAAAGGAGAATGAGAGAAATGAAACAAAAAAACAAGAGGGTAACGAAAGAAATGAAATGAGAAAGGAGAATGAGAGAAATGAAATAGGAAAACAAAAGGGAAACCAAAGAAATTAAATGAGAAAGGAGAATGAGAGAAATGAGAAAAATGAAATAAGAAAACAAAAGGGAAACGAAAGAAATGAAGCGAGAAAGGATAATGAGGGAAACGAAATAAGAAAACGAAAGAAATTAAGTGAGAAACAAAAAAAAAAAACCAAAGATATATGTAGAAAGAAAATAAAAGGAAAAAGAAATGTAGAAACGAAGAGAGAAATCAAAATAAAAACCAAAGAAATTAAGAAAGGAAAAGAAAACGAAAGGAAATAAGAAAAGACTAAGGGAAACAAAAGAATTGAAGTAAGAAAATAAATGGAAAACGAAAGAAGTAAAGTAATAAAGAAAAGGGAAACGGAATGAAAAATAATGAAGGAAAGAAAAGAATAACGGAAGTAATGAAGTAAGAAAACAAAAGTAAAACGAATGAAATGAAATGATATGAGAGAAAAATGAAAATGGAAGAAAAGAAAGAAGGAAATAAGAGGTATGAATAAATAAATAAATAAATAAATAAGGATAATACAAGTTATGCAATACAAGACACGATATAGGGCCGTTTCTGGTATGAGATGAGCTGAGTCCTGATCCTGAAACTCGAACAGACAATACATGCTTGGAGGGTGGGGGGAGGGAAAGGAATAGAGAATGGAAGGAGATGAACCGCGTGGTAAACTATGAAACTCGACATTCATCTTACTCTTCTCATTCCATAGTACGACGTGTGGCGTCAGTTAAAACGTTACAATTTCTTTCTTTTGTACCTCGAACATTGATGGTTCACGTCAAAAAAAGTAATGAAAAAAAAAAAACAAAATAATAACGAAGGCAGGAAGACAAAGCAAAGAATGAGTAAGTAAATAAATAAATAAATGAAATAACAAAACGAAACAAATTTAGGGAAGGAGAAATAATAAACACTATGACTGTGGTACCGGCTAGCGAGTAGCGAGTAAACTCACTCACTGGTTTCATTTCCATACAACGAATCTGATGGCCTTATTAAGGTCAGTTGCCTGGCCGCCAATATCGAGGTCACTGCCACCTGGGCGTGGTGACGAGGCATGTTCACACAACAATGTCAGCTTTTCATACATATTTCTTACTTTCTCACTATACGAGGTGTAGAGAAAGTAATGTTACGTAGCAACAAGTACAGTGGGTCACATTAATATTCGGTTAGTCATTATTATTTGAAGTCAGGAGGTTTGTATTTCAACGTGTCAAGTGCGACAATCACAAACCAAGAGTTAAAAGATATTTAAGTTACCACCATAAACCAAATTTTGACCATATTCACAAAATGTGACATTTTAGATGCAAAGTTCGATCAAAATAAATTCTTTAGCTGCTTCATATGAGGACAGCAGATTAATCATTACAAATGTACTAATATTTAAACTGCAAGTGCACAGTAGATCGAAGCCATAATTTGACATAATTTTTACAGTCTTATAATGGATTAATTAGAAATATTTTAAGGGGTTAGGTATAGCCTACAGCAGTAAATTTTTTGGAAATATATGCAACATTTTTTTCCTCCATTACTGTATCTTGTATAATAATGAAAGTTGGTATGTGTAAAACATTGTCCTTCTGCTATATGAAAAAAAAAAATAATATTATGATTTAAAAAAAATATTTATATATATTTTTTTTAACTAAAAATGGTGGCAGTTTACTGTGCAGTAATGAAGCGTTTCCCTCATAACACATAAACTTGTTAACATTTTCATGTTTTCTCGCATTTATTTTATTTCTGAAACTCATGTTTACAATATCATGCTCTTTCAACTACATTCCTTAATAATTTTTTTTTTATTTTGTGTTAGAAGCAAATACTGATATTTGACCATTTGTTTTAATGAATTTATTTTATCAGACAATCTATCAAAGGAAGAGAAGTAATCTTGCATCATATTGTAGATATGACATGGACAAATACACACAAAAAATTTCATCACAGAATGTTGGATAGTTTTTGAGTTATGTGAGGAAAGTATCATCACTGCACAGTGAAGTGAGTTTTGAAAAAAAATGTAAATAATTTTTTTTAAATAGTAAAAATATATTTTCATATAGCAGAAGGACAGTGTTTTACACATACTAATTTTCATTATTGTACAAGATACAGTAATGGAGGGAAAAAAATGTTGACTATTTCCAAAATTTTACTGCTGTAAGTTGTGCTTAACCCCTTAAGGGCTGAGACATAACTTTTAGATGCATTGTGTTTTTCTTTATTCACTACTACATATTATGTGAAAAATAATATTTTTAAATTTGCATATTATTTTTTACTGATAGTTATTGATATGTCCCATTCCGAGGCTTATTTGAAGGATTCGTAACAAACTGGTTTTTACGGTGATGGGTTCCTTAAAAGCCAATAAGTAAGTAAGTTATTGATATGTTGTTGGTGTTAACAAATGCTGAGTTCTTGGCAATAAAACTATTGACTCTCTTGCTCTGTAATATGGGAGAGTGATGTAGCAAAAAGTATAACCGTTATCAATAAAGTAAACGACTAACGTTATCCCATAGCCAGTGTTTCTTAAACTTGCAACCGCCTCTAGGCAATGTTTTGGTGTCCAGACTTCGTTCCCTACTTATGAGACGACCTAATATGATTGTGTCGAAACAGCTGATTTCAAGGATTTTTACAGAAGTATGTAAGGTTATAATTTAATAACTGGTTCATATAAGCCTACAAGTAAAGTAATATTTCAACATTATTTTTGTTTAACATAATCAAGCATTTTAGTAAATCATAAGATGGATCTCATGTCACCAAATACTATCTCACTATCATAAATTCCACCGATGATACATAATTCAGAAGGTGATACAGCGTCGCTAAATAACCAATTAAAAACTAAACACATGACCAGTGGCGTAGCGTCAATGTAAGCTAAAAAGCTCAGCTTCCCCAGTTAATAATAATTTCATAATAAACCTGCAGTCTATGGACAAAATTATTTATTAATTTTAATAGAATTTATGATTACGCGTTAAATATTGTGATGCAGCAGTAAACTAGAAGCCTGCACAAACCAGCTTCCAAGCAGACTGGTTTCTCACACTCATTCTTCCGTGTAACCCATCTCGCAGATTTTCCATCCTTTTCTAACTAAACTATCCTGGTCGCAAGGCTATCAAGAAGCTAGCTTTAACATTGAAAATAAGTAGTTTCCGAGTTATCCCTTTTCATCAGTTGTGTTCGGTTGAAGTGTTAGTGTGCATTGTGGCTGATATAATAAATAATGAGTGAAATAACAGTTCCTGACACCAATTTACTTGAATTTTTTAGGACAATTCTATTATCAAGACTGACTTACGAACAAAAGTGTGATCTAAAAAACAAATGACCGACTCCCTTGCTGTCAATGAAGGATACAACCAAAAGACAGATGCATACATACGTAATGATACTAATACTGTATCTATTGACCGTTAATATTGTGATTCCTCTAACTATGACAGGGAGTGAGCTAATGTTATACGTATACGTGTCTATTGTTAGAGATATGTGTAAACCGTGAAATCATACTGTATTTTACTACGTACCATTTGAGGTCATCCCTTATTGGTGTTACTTACGAGGTTCCAACCAATCTTCGACTGCTGACTTGGCATTGACTACTATTTATTTTAAGACTATATTTTTGTAATACGTTTTCTCATATTGCATGAAAGACAAATTGAATTAGCTTCCTCTGCTCAAAATTTCATGCTACGCCACTGCACATGACATGCGGTATGTACATTTAACAGCATCATAAATAATCCTGTTGCTGATACTCCTTCAGTTATTGGCATCCTTTCAAGAAAATAATAATAGCGTAGACAACGGTTTTGCCTACTGATTATGTATGGAAGCAAACTCTTTCGGTACTTACCTTACACTTAAAAAAAAAGTAACGAAGAAATAATTGTGTATTATTAGTATTATTACATTGCAATAACTTTCTCTTAAGAAATTCTTTTTGATAAGAACTTTACCGCTTTATTTGCTCTACGTAACACAAAATACACTGTGTCTCAAAAGTCATGATGGGGTTCCAAAAGATTATATACTGAAACTGCTCTTAACGGACACATCTCTATATCGGACACCTCTCAATTACGGACGACACATTGAAATTATATTGCAGAATTGCATGCCCTTGGGAAAATACCTTCTCAACAACGGACATTCTCTATAACGGACACTGACAACTATAAGAACACGAACATGAAATGCACTTAAAACATCGACAGTCATCTGGTAATCCTACTCTTACTTTCTTAGGCCTTAGGACAGTATGTCTATAATGAGACTCATAACGTTTTATCGTAGACTTCTACTCTGACGACAGAACAGTCGCTCTATCCTTGCCGTCAAGTTTTGTGATCCCTATAATGTGGTCGAGATAGTCCTAATGATAACTTATGTTGCCCAGAATGTTAAGTACTAAGTTCATGCCTAAGGACTTAAACTCACTTGATATACAGGATGGAAGTGAAATAACCCTGCTGATTTTCAGAGCGAATATCTCATGTTGTATGCAACAAAAAAGTGAAAAGTTGATAGTTTTTTCCCAAATGTTTAACACCCTCTTATTCGGTAACTATTTTGAATAGGATCGTGATTTTTGTCCATATGGATAGAAAATTTAACAAAGAATCATTTATCCTTCTGGCATAAGCCTATTCAATAGCGCGGACGGTTTTCATGTAAGTTGAATTTAAATCCATTAATTTCAAGCCACTGAACGACGTAACTAGATTACAACGTTGTAGTCAGAGAGGGAGGTGGGAGATAGTTCGCCTAGGAGACAGAACTGAGTTCGTTGGCCTCTTACATCTATATTACGAGAAGAAAGAGCAGTGTAGTAGCGGCGATGTTGCCAGAATACTGAAACTTCAAACTTAATTTTCTAATTAACCGTACATTTAATCACAAAACGTGATATAGGATTCCCATTCATTTAAGTGTACCCTATCGTCCCTTTCAATCTGCAGGATTATTTCACCTCAACTCTATACTCTATATATACAGGGTGCGTCAGAAAGAACGGATGGATTTCACATGGCAAGAAAATTGTAAAGATTCATGAAATCATAAATTTATTGTTATCAACATATTCACCAATACATGCAGTTTATTTATGTAAAACAACATTATCCATATGATGTCCTTGGCTTTCAATACAGGCATCGAGGCGTTTTCTGATGTTCGCCATCAATTTCACAGTCATAGCTGGTGCAATTGCCACGATTTCTTCACGAATCGCTGTCTTCAGTTCGTCCAGTGTATGTGATCGATGTTTACAAACTTACGCCTTCAAATGGTCCCAAAGAAAGAAGTCGCAGGGCGCGAGATCTTACCGTAGCCTCGGACAATCTCAGTGCAATAGAATTTCGTCCAGGTGATTTCTTCTTTAATGTTGAACCTGTGATACGAAATGAAGCCTCCCACCGCAAAATTGTATTCCGAGTTGGAATCCTAGCGTGACATCCGATGTCGAAATGAGTCCTGAGTGGCGATCACAGACTCTTCATTTTTCAAAAATGTCTCTACGATGAAAGCACGTTGTACACCAGACCAACACCATGTTCTCAACTGAAACTGCATTCTCTGGCTGACCCAACAGTCGTGGTCCCCCTCACTATATCTCTCTCCTCGTTGCGTATCGATAGTTTGAAATCCATCCGTT
Organism: Periplaneta americana; assembly: GCF_040183065.1. Taxonomy (NCBI): domain Eukaryota; kingdom Metazoa; phylum Arthropoda; class Insecta; order Blattodea; family Blattidae; genus Periplaneta; species Periplaneta americana. The sequence continues at coordinate 62,828,804 of NC_091118.1, read as the reverse complement.
CTTTCTGACGCACCCTTTATATGTGTGTGTGTGTGTATATATATATATATATATATATATATACACACACACATATATATACCCTATATATATGGCTTTGTCCCGACCACTTCATTTCGAATCCACATTATATTTAAGGTGAGTCACAAAATTAATACATTTGAAGGGGTGAGAATGAGATAGTCCAAAGCCACACTTTGAACAAAAATAGTTTTGTGCGAATTCATTTCAATTTGCACCCATTTTTCCGAAATCAACTTTCCGATTGACCACTTTTCCGAATAACCATTTTTCCGGAACCTACTTTTCCGAATGGCCATTATTCCGAACGGTCATTTCTCCAAATGATTTATGCATTGTAGATTTCAAATGCTCATCAGTAAGCATCATCCATCCCTTTATACGGCCTTAGCTGAAATTCAAAAAGAACAGGTCAACACTGAGGTCATGATTCAAGGTTGAGATTGGGAACGAAGGTAAAAGCACAGCCACGAAAACGATGGATAGCAATACAAAACAGAGTCAGGGCAATATCACTGGAATACGAAATATACAAGGAAAAAAACCGCCGTCTTCAGTACTTAAGAATTGGGCACAATTTTATCTTCTGAAAAGGTATGACTCTAATAGGCTACATTCATTTTTAAGTGTAAAATCACAATAAATTCAATTTGCTCTTAACTTTACTAATTATTTCATTTATTATTCTTGGTTTCGGAAAACAGATCCTATGAAAAATGGTCATTCGGAAATGAGGAATTCCAAAAAATATTCATTTGAAAAAAAAGGACATTCGGAAAAATTGCCATTCTGTAAGTTGGTTTCGGAAAAATAACCTGAAACCTTAATTTCTTATACATATGGGAAAGCTACTAGTATTTATTTCATTTTACTTGGTTATTTAACGACGTTGTATCAATTACGAGGTTATTTAGCGTCGATGGGATTGGTGATAGCGAGAAGATATTTGGCGAGATGAGGCCGAGGATTTGCCATAGAGTACCTGGCATTTGCCTTACGGTTGGGGAAAGCCTCGGAAAAACCCCAACCAGGTAATCAGCCCAAGCGGGAATCGAACCCGCGCCCGAACGCAACTCCGGATCGACAAGCAAGCGCCTTAGCTGACTGAGTTACGCCGGTTGCTAGCTAATAGTAAAATATTACAAAATTTTCTCAACAAATGACGTAAGTATACGCTGACGAAATTATGACACCGCATTGGACTCGGAACTTTCAATACGCTCTAGTGCTGCTTATGATTAGGTTTTTCTCCGGAGCGGTTGTTGTGCGCTTTCAATCGGAGACCTCCGGTTACCTCCGATTGATGCCGCGCAGGTTGTATATATGCTGCGGCGCAGACATACACTTTCCGCTGAGCATTCCTTTAATCGGATCAGGTAGTGATTCGAGTCCGCTGACGTCCGCGTACTTTTAAAATAAGTGTACAATTTTTTGTTGTTTATTTTCTCTTTTTTATTTACCTCTCTCTCTCTCTCTCTCTCTCTTTCTTTCTTCGGCTCTTCTTTTTTTCTTGTTTTGCTTGAAGTACTATGTTAGTTGACAGATTTTTTTCTAGTTTTAAAATTCATAGTAGGCCTATATGTGGAAAGGCGTATTAGTTTTATGTCATTGATCAAATGAATAACACTAAAATTAACTGAAAACTAACGCAGAAGTAAAGCTTTTCAGTAAATGTAAACATTTATAATTTTCCTGGAAACACTCGTTTATTCACAAACAATTTTTGTCAATTATTATTCTAATCGGTTTAGTTTAATGTAAAATATATTAAGGGCGTTTCAGAATGGTACAAAAGAAACGTGTGGCATCATTGGGTTAAAGTTTACTGTCCAAAATAATTTATTCAGATTCTTCACCGGACAGGATTGTCATCATTGTGTTAAAGGGTGTCAGTATTTGAACTGTCTCTTCTAAAACGCGTCACTCTTCCTCTGTAATAAAAAATATAAGCGGATATCAACTTAAGGATAATTGTAATTATATTATTACCACACGTTTCTTACGTTTCAGAATGAAACTCAGTATTTTAATGTAATAACTCAAGTTGCCTTTTAAATATTCCATATAAGTTATGTATGATTTTTATTGCCTCGAAAGTTACGTTTTATTGAAATTTCAAGACTTTTTTTCTAGACTGTGGGCCTTTGGAACAATAGCACTAAAGCAGTTTAAAAAAATCGTATCAAATGTTTTGCGTAATTTTAAAACTACGAAAACGATGATATCACTAATTAGCCGTCAATGTGTATCTGAATAGTAATAATTTATTTTTGACAGCAAGTACGAGTACCACAACCGCGGTTCTTAATGTTAGCCTAAACACTTACATACCTACATTTTAAAATTAAGACCTACTCAGAGAATCTATCTAAGCTGGTCCACGCCATAGAGATTTCCAAATACGGACCTGTTAGCGTCCTAGGAGCGTTTGGCTTTTCTGGCAACACAATCACCAACTCACATTTCCTTCCAAGTAAGCGGCTCATCACTGAAGTTTTGACTTTCATCTCGTAACAATATGCTGGATCAATCTTAGAGGGTCCTTTTTTGCTGAAATTCTTTTGCTTTTCAGTTTTTCATTCGCAATGTTACTCTGTCTGCACACAAAACCACGAAATTATTTATTAGAACTTTTATATATAAATCAAAGTAAACACGCTTTTCAAAAGAGTTCAAAAGTGTTTTGAACAGTTAAATTTACTTACTTACTTTCTTCAAGTTCGCGATTGTGCGATCGCTTCAAATGGTCTAACAAATTCGAAGTTCCACCACCCTTAGAGTAAATTCGCCCACAGAGTTCACAGCGTGCGACTTTATTGTCATCTTCAACTAAATTAAAGAATTTCCATGCGACGGATATACGATTTGGTGCCACTTTATTCCACTCACAACTACCCTCAGTCCTTGAGCTCTACGTCCTCCAACTTCGCTTCGCTCCGAACCACCGCATCCCTCCGTATGTCCCCTGTTCCACCTACGATAGTACCGGATATCACCGGTGGAGAGCTTTATTCGTAATCTCCGATTCCTCCACGGTAGTAGTCACTCCGATGAGCAGCACTAATACGCTCTCTTGCGAAATCTTGTCTGTGTGGTTTAGGGCTATATCATTCTCACTTCTTCATGTTTTAAATTCAAAATGAATCTTTATTTCAACAAGAGTACTGTATTAATGAGTTAAGAGAAAAAGAAAATAGACTAGAGCATTAATCCGGGAGCTGTGATACTGTGTCGCGGAACTATGAGGAACCGAGTGCACGCAAGAAGCGGCATAAGTGATAGCATCGATTTTCAAGTCATTATATTTCGTAAACGAAGAAAAAGCGAAACGAACGACTATCACCACGTTTCTTAACAAACGAAAATTACATAAAGATTAACTTTTGGTCCTACAGAATATATCTGTTATGGTAACAAAGATTATTACAGGAGAAAAATTCGCTCCGGCGCCGGGATCGAACCCGGGTTCTGCGCACCAAGTGCTCTAACCACTGAGCTACGCCGAAGTTCAATCCACAGCACCGGTTAGAGCACTTAGTACGTAGAACCAAGGACCCAGGTTCTATCTCTGGCGCCGGAGCGAATTTTCTCCTCTAATATAATCATTGAACGAAAATTAGCTTAAGGGGTTAGGTACAGCTTACAGCAGTAATATTTTGGAAATATTCAAAAATACTTTCCTCTATTACTGTATCTCATACAATAATGAAAATTAGCATGTGTAAAATACTGCCCTTCTGCTATATGAAAAAATATTTTTACGATTTAAAACATTATTTACATTTTCTTTTTTTTTTTTCAAAATTCAGTTTACTGTGCAGTAATGAAGCGTTTCCCACATAACTAAAAAACTATCCCACATTCTGTGATGAAATTTTTTTTTGCGTATTTACGTATGTCATATCTACAATATGGTGCAAGATCACTTCTCTACCTTTGATAGATTGTCTGACAAAAAATAAATTCATTTAAAAAATGGTCAAATATCAGTATTTTCTTCTAACACAAAATAAAAAAATAATTAAATTATTATTTATTAAGGAACGTAGTTGAAAGAGCATGATATTGTAAACATGAGTTTTCAGCAATGAAATAAAAGAGAGAGAGCCGGAACATGAAAAAGTTAACAAGTTTATGAGTTATGAGGGAAACGCTTCATCACTGCACAGTGAACTGCCACCAATTTGAATTTAAAAAATATAGGCTATATATAAATATTTTTTTTAAATCGTAAAAATATTTTTATCATATAGCAGAAAGACAGTCTTTTATACGTACCAATTTTCATTATTGTGCAAGATACAGTAATGGAGGGAAAAAAAGTTGAATATTTCCAAAAATGTTACTGCTGTAAGCTGTACTTAACCCTTTAACTAAGCATTTTCATTAAATTCAAGCACCATAACCTGGGACGATTCCCCCACAGTCTAGTATATACTGTCACGAAGCTCAATACGTAGTGAATATGCATCCATAGATAGTTGCTAACCACTAGGATCGCTAATATCGCCTCATTACAGATTATGCGAAATAGTGCCAGCACAGTCTATTGTTCCTAGCACCCTCACAACTCAAGCTTCGTGACTGTATTATACTAGATTGTGGTTCCCCTGTGAGCGAGTTTTGGGATCACACTCTTCTATTGGCACTACGTAGGTCTACTGTACGCTAACTGGAGCATATACATCTGTTCTTAAATTCGTAAACATGGAAAGCCAACAGTGGTCTCCTTTCTCAAGTTCGTGAATAAAAGTGTACGCGAAAGAAAGTAGACTTGGCCAGAATTTAATGTTACTTTCAATATATGTGTCACATTACGCTCTACCCTCGATGCATTGTTTATCTCCCAGGCTCCAAGAGTTGCCATGGAGCCAAGTGAAACGACCATTTTGTTTTCCATGTGGTGCCAGATTTATTTCGTATGCATAGTCAGATTCACGTCTGAGCGGACACATTCACTATCCACGTATCAGGTCGATGAAAGCGTTCTCGTATTCTTCCTTTCTGTCTTTATTTATTTACATTGTTCCTACATTTCTGCCAGTCACTCTTTTCTTCTTTATCTCTACTCTTTTTCATTCCACGAATTCAATGTAATTCCTAAAGCTCAGTTGTACGATCGCGGAATAAATATTGGCACAGTCTAACAATAGAATAAACGGAGCTCTGTGCTCCATGACAGTTTATTCCAAGTTTATTGTATTGTATTTATTTACATGCTATGGTATTCGTACATCGCTTCACAGCTAGAATTTGGAACATGTAAAAAAATCTTAATAGTACTACAAAATCTTAATTATAATCACAGTCTAGTTGAAATATATACAGAAGAATTTTAAAATATAGTCTACTACAGGTTTTTTTTTCGATCTCTGATAACGAATTTGAACGACATCATGTGCGTCAGAAGTCACACGACAGCTGAACTGTGGCGCGAGGTGGCAGACCAGTAGTGAGTGATCTCATAGTCAGAGTACACGGCGACTCATAGCAGAAATTCCCAAAGAAAATCGAGCCTTTTTGGGAGGGATACATTCCGATCCTTTCTAATGCCAAGTACAGTTAAGTGAAAATAATAGAAGCCTGCAATAAACGAGGTTTCGTTATTTCCAAGAAAGGCATCTTCTGTGTACTTAATAAGATTGGTAAAGCTCGAATGGAATTAATTTGTATCATCTCGTGGGATGCGGCGACTTGTGATGGGGTGTGGATTTGTTTGCTTTTTCAATTCTGGAATTAGGCCCTAATCCCATCCGAGCTTTGCCAGTCTTATTAGGTACACACAAGATGTCTTTCTTGGAAATAACGAAACCACGTTTTTTGCAGGCTCCTATGATTTTCACGTAACTGTACTTGGCATCGGAAAGGGTTGTTATGTATCCCTCCCAAAAAGGCTCGATTTTCTTGGGTATTGTTACTATGATACACCGTGCACTCTGATTATGAGATCACTCACTGCTGGTCTGTCACCTCTCGCCGCAATTCAGCTGTCGGTGTGATTCCTGACGCACGTGATGTCATTCAAATTCGTTATCAGAGATCGGAAACAACCCTGTAGTACAACGCAAAGGTTTAGTATCAATACTTAATACAAGACAGAAATATTCATGAAGAGTTGTTGAATGTCATAAATTCACCTACAGAATAGAAGGCGTGAGAAATTAGGCACTTCTTTAATTTGACCCTAAATAATCTTATGTTTTGAGTTTGATTTTTTATGTCCATATGGAGATTATTAAAAATTTTTACTGCCACATAACACACTCTTTTTTATAGCACGATAGACTTGCTGATGGAGTAAGAAAGTCATTTTTGACGCGTATTTATGCTATGAACTGTTAAATTAGTTACAAAGTTTTCACGATCACATACCAGGAAGTTTATTAATGAAAAAATATATACTGACAAGCCATGGACATTATTTGTAGTTTTTTTTTTAAATGGTCCTACATGATTCCCTAGATATGGCACCTACTATTATTCTAGTTACTCTTTTTGTAGTAGTAGTAATATACTGTTACTATCTGTAGAATTTTCCCAGAATATTATTCCAAAACTCATTACCGAGTGGAAGTATGTAAAGTATATTGTTTTTAAGGTATTGTTATTTACTATCTTCTTCATAGATCTAATAACAAAGCATGCTGGATTTAGTTAGGGAGTAATTTCTTTAATATGATTTTTCCAATTTAACACATTATCACTTTGTAAACCATGAAATTTGGTTGTTGTTGTTGTTGTTTCTATTAGGGACTTGCTGTTAATTATTGGGTTTGAAATTTGCAATTATCTATTTCATATTGGTAGTTAGAAAAATTGGAACGTAAGTTGGCAATACTTTAGGTGGTGTTTTTTTTTTTTCAATTTATCAGAACATATTATTAGGCGTACTATTTTGTCTATGGATTTTATTATTAAGAAATAAATGAATCAAAAGGAATTAGAAATCAAAACTGTAAGACAGAAGATACATTTAAGCTAGTTGAGATAGTGAATGATTAAGGTGCTAGAAAAAAAATGATGTCGTGTCATAATGTCTATCAAAAGGCAAGAGCAAGGGACTCTGTAGCTAGGTTATTAATGCTCACACTAATGCCTACAGGAATACAGAACGTACCTAATACTGATATTATATTATAATACTAGCCGTACCTGTGCGCTCCGCTGCACCCGTTAGAAATAAATACAAAGTAATTACATAATTAAAATAGGATATTTGATCCAGGAAACATTCGTGTTTGATAGAAGAATAAATAGTTTAATATGTTACTTAATTTAAATTGTATTAAAAAAATTAAGATGCGATCATTTTGATCCAGATACCACTCATTTGGTGCAATGACGATTCCTTTAACATGTTTCTTAATTGTTATTACATGCAACCATAGTTTAATGAAGATTGACATATCATTTAGTTTTAATGTGTATACTTTATATTACTTGCTATATGGTTCCATTGAATTATGGTAATAACTTAATTTTAACCATTGTTTTCTACGTCTTCAGTAAATGGCGCTTGGGCCACTATGGTTCTGAACCCTTCAAATAACTTAAATAGTGATACAGCATATATGGTGATATGTAATTATATTTCTTTCTTTCGAAAATGTAAGAATTCACGATCTCCTATGTACCATTGCCATGGAATGAATAAATGTGTTTTTTCTTCCTACTCAAAAAATTTATATTTTGCACGTAGGAGTTCTTGCCGAAACAACGCTATAATCTGAGGCGACTGAGAAAATGTATGTATTGTTATTTTAAAAGTCTTGTATATCCTTAAATAGCAGTCCTATCAAAATTTTGCATAGAATAAAACTTATCAGAAATCATTTTTAAAGAAACTTTTGTTATGTAACATTTTTCACAAAAAGCAATAATAAGCGAGATATTTCGATTTATTTAATTCAGGCCCCCTTATAACCCCCCTTTTAAATAAAGTATTTTGAATGCCATAGAGCCTAAAATCTAAGTTACAACGAACTTAATTTGTATTCCAATTTTCATCGAAATCCGTTCAGCCATTATCGCGTGAAAAGGTAACAAACATCCAGACAGACAGACAGACAGACAGACAGACAGACAGACAGACATACAAACAAAAATTTAAAAAAAGCGATTTTCGGTTTCAGGATGGTTAATTATACGTGTTAACACCAATTATTTTTGGAAAATCGAAAATTATCAGAAAAATTTTTGCTACAGATTTATTATTAGTATAGATTGCCTTATGAATTGGTTTAAAAATTAATTTCAATTATTTAAAAATTTAGAATTTCGTTACATGATGATAATGTGAACTATTTTTACCTATCTATCATGTGTTTCAAATCATAATTGATTAATTCCAGTACGCTTAAAACAGTGTCCATTTTTAGTCTAAATCTTGCCAGAAATTTTTCATCGTCATACTCATTTCATACATCAGATCTATTAAGCATTATTTTCTTTTGTTTCCGCATTCTCAAAAATTATATTACAGTAATATCACAGTCTACTATATACAGTCACGAAGCTTGAGTTTTGAGGGTGCTAGAAACAATAGACTGTGACAGTACTATTTTGCCTGTAATGAGGCGATATTAGCGATCCTAGTGGTGAGCAACTATCTAATGTTTGCATATTTACTACGTATTGAGCTTCGCGACTGTATATACTAGACTGTGGTAATATAGTAATTCATAATGAGAATCAGAGATTCATGTCTAATGCTGCTGCCATTTTAAAATTTATTCTCTATATAACAATTTAACAGCAACTGAAAGCATGGAATAGCTTATTTGGAAGATATCCTCCAAATAGTGCATTGTACAACACATTTTTCGCGTTATCATGGAATTAATTTTAACACGACTTCATTCCGTGTTCGTACAACTAGGTCTAAAAATAACCAAACTAAAGAGCAATAAATATACTGGATAGAAATTTGTCGAAGTTGACCCGATAGAGACAGTAAATACTAGTGCTGTTGATCGATCAAAATATTTAATCGATTAACTATTTGAATTTAATCGGTAGATTAATCGAGTTTTGATCGAGTTGAAAAAATGTTTTAATATATTGCAATACACAATCATTGTTAAATTTAACTTGTGTTCGATGATAAGCATAAGTATTAAATGTTGTACATCTGTATATATGTATTGTTATATTAAAAAACTACTATCTTAATTACTTACTAACATATTTATTATGAGGCTTATAATTTATTGTGTCAATTTCTCCGGGGATTTTTGAGACAAATACAAATAAAAAAAAATTATGAAGACTCACCTAGTTAATACTGTTTCATCCATGATTTTAAACATGTCAGTGCATTCACATGCTCCGAATTAAGTGCCGCTCTACGTTTACTAACAATGTTTCCTCCATCACTAAACACGAAAGAACTTTTTTTTCTGTCAAGCACTTCTCCACAGTCGTTGAATTTAAATCCAAACATTTCACCGAGTTTACCTCTAAAATTGTCAGAGTTTTCACTTTTTACAGAACATAGAAATTTTTTTTTTCTTTAGCAAACTAAACACACACGCTTCATCTACAAACTCAGTAAAGAAACTGCAGTGGTCAATACAGCAGACTGGTCCCTATTATAATCGGATTACAAAATTTTGCACACAGTGTAGCTATGGCTAAGTGATGAGGATGGTGAATCCCAGAAAAGTATGTATTTCATATGGTAGGAAGATGAGCTGAAAACAAGATTAAAGTTTTCTTGAAAAAGAACATAAAACAATAAAACTTAATAAGGGTTTCGCATTGTGTTTCAACTTCCAATAAGGATAGCCAGGTCACTGTCTTCATATCTACATCTCTTTCTGAAGTGTTTGTGCAAAGATTTGCTGTAATGGTACTATTGTGCTTTGAAGTAAGCAATTTTTGAGAGACGAATGTTGTCGGAGTTTTTAGTCTGAATTTGCATTAATAAAATAATAATATGAGTACAACCGATTAATTTTAATCAACTCGATCATTCGATTAAATACTTTTAGTCGATTAATCTTACAACATAAATTGATCAATGAATCGGTTAGATTAACACAACACTAATTATTATTATTATTATTATTATTATTATTATTATTATTATTATTATTGGAGGAGGAGTGTTATTTATAGGTTATTTCATTCCATTTACTGGATACATTTTAATCTTATAAAAAATAAATTATTTCTTAACTTAATTGCTATATAGGCTTTATACGCAATCATAGAGATTTCCTCAAAAGCTCCTGCCACTTTTTACTCATTGATGTAAGTGCGCGAAGTTTTGTTCCACCATCCATCCGTAATCCACACCACAGCTGTATCAACTTAACCTCAAAGTATTCTCTGAGTATCGCAAATGAAACTGAAATGCGGACACAAACAACTGAACAAATAAAATAGGCGGGCAGACAGGTCTATTAAGGTCAAAGTCAGTTCTCACATTGTGCGACCATTAACCCTAATGAAGAAATACATCAACTTAATTTTGTAGAGCTAAGAATGTGACTGTCCCAAGACCAGGGCTCGAAATGGACGTTTTCATGAACAGCAATGCTCTTTAAGTTTCGTGGACACGGTGCTGTTGATGATAATTAGACCGCGGAAATTGATGCAATTATAAGTTTTTATTGATTTGGCATTATATTGAAAAAGCAAAAGTGGATCTTTGCCAATCATGGTTTCTACATTCGAATGAAGTCAACTTTATTTTGCATAAATTTATAGGTATTTAGGGGCTTTTCCTTTTTAAATGCATATGTAATTTTATGCTTGACCATGCCGAAATGTAGTAATTATACACCTGGTAGCAGCCCTTTAATGGACCTCATTAAAGTACACCTATTCATTAAAGTTCAGGTGTTCCACCAATCAGAACACACCATTGTAGCAATATGAAAGCGCAAGTATCGACGATTATTCTCGGATATGCAATCGAAAGACGACTAGCAAAACGTCACGGAGGCTGGCAATCCAATACTGTCGCAGAAGGTTATGTTCTGTTACTATAATAATTAGCGTTAATTGTAAATAATATTCAAATAAATTCAATTTGTCATCTCGTTTTTCAATGTCTAAATCAATTTCAAGGTTATATCAAGATTAATCTTTATTTTATTCTCTAGATTATATCAAGGTCAATGACATTTGTTCCTCGGAAAAAAATCAATACTTTCGCGTCTGCGCACATCTCACAATTTACGAGATATTGCACAAGGTCAGTTCCGCTCCCCAGTCAGATAAGAATGACATCAATACTTATGAATAATTTCAAGTTAGAAATATGGTCGAGCATATAAAGTCGTATGAAACTTGCCTATAATGGTAATTAAGACGCTCGTATGAAAAGGCTCGTTGCATAATGTACTATTATTTTGCATATTTAAATGCATATTAACATCTTTTCTTGTTTCGCAAAGTCTTTGAAATTAATATTCAGGTCGCACTTTAAACAATAAGGAAATTCAACTCGCTGCCTAACAGTGACTCATGACATCTTATCATTAGCTCGATATGGAGTGATGAAGTGTTGTTCTGGTCCTTTTAATTTCATTAACTCCTCACTACTGTACAGAACCTCAACGATACTCAATGCAGAATCAAACATACAAAGGCAAGCAACAGCTTGTAGAAATGCTGTAATACAGTGCTGTTGTCAATATTTTCAATAATTTAATTCACACTTGGTTGAAATTAATTAATACCAAATTAAAACAAACCGAAATGGACAATAGCCATTTCTCACTAGATGGAACTGGAAGGTTCCTGAAATTCACAAATCGGAACACTGTTCTGGTCTGCACCGGTCCATTTAGACCCCTGCCTATGACAAGGCTCTGCACAAGGGTGAGAGTTAAATTTGTCACTAAAGAGGTGTAATAAATAAAAGAAAACAAGCAACAATAATTCATGTAAGAAAGCGATGGTCTTAGAACCTATGATTTGCTTTGAATGAGACACGAATCAAGCACTACTGATAAATGATGACAAGCGAGCTAAATATGTACCTTGTCTTCCATACCTCAGTGAAAAATATGGCATTTCGCTTTACAACTGGGATGTTGCAGGCTTACTATTTGGAGCGAGGGGTTGTTTACCAAAATTAACATGTGACATCCTTAATGTAATGGAAATTCTGAAGGCCTCTCTTCAAATTTTACACTATCGTCTATATGTTAACATGTAAATTTTCGTTTTAATGTACAAATCGAATCAGTATTTTGCTCATTTCATTTCCCTTTAACTTTTATATTTTGTTAATTCCGGACCCCAGTGGTCAACCTCACTTGAGGACGGATGATTTGAAATCTTAGTAGTAAAATACGTAATATTAAAGCTCTCCCTATTGCAGGTTGCACAGGCCCACAAGGTAGCAAAAAGTTACTCTTCAACATTTGCACACAATGAGCATTAGTAGCGATATGAAAATTATTTCAAGGATGCACTTGGGACCTAAAAATAATAAAAAAGTTACGTAAATATAAATCTAATTCCGCCTTTCTTCCAAGTTACAGTAATTTTTGTGTTCCTTCAACTATCATGGTTGTCTTTACAGGAATGTTCGAAATTACCAGTATGAAACTGAACACAAAGCCAAGCGATGAAAGAGTATGATGAAAGAGTAATGGAACGGAGAAAAATTCTGTCCGGCACCGGGATTTGAACCCGGGTTTTCAGCTCTACGTGCTTATGCTTTATCCACTAAGCCACACCGGATATAATATATACAAAGCCAAGCATCAATTCATTACAGAATTCCTCACTCTTCCAAAGAAACCACAAGTCTGTTGTATTTGCTGACAGTCAGGTGCCACAAGTTGCACGGAGAAATTTTAATATTCCCAATTAGTGATGAATTAAAAAAAAAATTCTTGCAAGATATTCATGTACCGATAATAGAAAAGGTTAGAGTTTGGTAAACAATGATTAAAAGGGCAGCACTGCTACTTACAGACCTGTTACTAAATCTACGTATTACTCTGTGAAAAGATTTATTAAATCTACATACTTAGACTTCAACAAACAAAATTTGATAACACAATCTCAAGGGAAAAAATGGAACTCTCTGCATCATAATCCACAGTTGATTCCCGATTTACCACGAAAATCGTCTGTAGCTGCATTTAGACTGGCAACAGGCCATGACTGTTTGGCCAAGCATTTGCATAGTATTGGAATATATCAGTCTTCTAACTGTCCATTGTGCAACTCAAACCAAGCAATGGATTCAGAACATCTCAAAATCTGTGCGTCAGTGGCTAACCATGACAATATCTTTGAAAAATATTGGAGTGCAAGAGGCCAAATGACTTTATTGTCAAATGCATGGCATTAGAAAACAACACCAATGATTAGAACATTTTTCTGAATGGAGATGTTTTGTTTTGATTCCAGTACTCAAATCTCAGGATTGTCGAATATCATAGACAAGAATAAGTGCAGAAATATTAAATTTAACAAGTTTCATTTCATAAATAACCTAGTCTTCGACGAAAAAGACATGTGCCAAAATTATTTCTCTGATTTCACAGTACTTCACCTCAGTAACTGTTAACGCTACAGCAACGTAATAAGTGCCAATACATAGGTAATCTCAAGTTTTGCTTGATACTAGTGATGGGCAGAATCGAATAATCTGTTCTCGAATACTTTTGTCATTTAAATAACGATTTGATTACTCACTAGAAGGTTTTTGCTTCTCAGTTCTCTTATCCAACATTAAGCATGACGTCGACCTGGTTGGCGAGTTGGTATAGTGCTGGCCTTCTATGTCCAAGGTTGCGGATTCGATCCTGGGCCAGGTCGATGGCATTTAAGTGTGCTTCAATGCGACAGGCTCATGTCAGTAGATTTACTGGCATGTAAAAGAACTCCTGCAGGATAAAATTCCAGCACATCCGGCGACGCTGATATAACCTCTGCAGTTACGTCGTTAAATAAAACATAACTTAAAAACTCCAGTATGACAGCGATAACGACAGTTTATTGTGCAAGCACAGGAGTTTATCTTTTTTTTATTCTAATCACATGCTGTAGCTACAGTATATGCAACTTCTGATAAAGATGTTTATTCCTGTGTTCGGTAATTAGACGAGAAAAAGAAAAAGAGAGGTGATACAGAGAGAGACGAACTGGAGTAAGTCTTTATTGCACGCAACTACCTCATGCTTGTGGGCGAGGATAGTCGGATGTATAAGATTGATGAGTAGTCAGTATTCTCATTATTCAATTCTCGCAGCATCTACCATCTGAGCAAATTATTCAAATACTTGTTCAAGATTCGAGATACATCTCGAGAACTTAAATCGAATAATTCGTAGTTTTTTATTCGAATAATCACTACTTGATACCTTACAAGTTCTCGAAATGTGAACTGCTGGTCACCCAGCACACATCTAGGCGATATTCCAGTTCCTCCCACACACTATGCAGCATGTCACCATTTGTCGCCTGCACCACAACTGTAATGCGACGCCATAGCTCCTGCAGTTTATTGGCCAAAGGAGAATATAAACATGTCCTTTATTTATTCCGCAAGAAAAAATCATAGGGAGTTAGGTCAGGTGAGTACAGGGACCACCCCATCAAATTTTGGTCTTCAGCAGTACAACAGCCAATCCAACGTTGAGGGAGATGCTCGTGGACGTACTCATGCACACTGACAGAGGAAGTGAGGTGGTGCACCATCTTGCTGAAAAATGAACTCGATTCCTCTTCCTGCTGTCACAATAGAACAATAAGCTGCAAAATTCTCAGTTTTGATAGCGCCTTTCTCTAACAGTGACATTTTCCAACAATAGTCAGGACATGCATATATGGTAGCAGTATGATTAAATAAATTACACCTTTTCCAGTTGTATTTTAGAAAATATCAATTGTATTTCAGAAATTATCAAATGTATTTCAGATTAGTCAATTTAATTTCAGAAATTATCAATTGTATTTCAGATTTGTCAATTCAATTTCAGATAGTATCAATTGTATTTCAGATTTGTCAATTGTATTTCAGGTGGTATCAAATGTATTTCAGATTTGTCAACTGTATTTCAGATAGTATCAAATGTATTTCAGAAAATAAGGAAAGCATTTAAGATTACTTAGTCACTTTTATTTCACAAAATAACAAATGTAGGCCTACTTGAGATTTTAACATATATTTTAAAAAATGGAAAATGGATTTAAAAAATCAACTTTATTGTATTTTAGCATCTGACAGGCATATTCTCCATAGCTAAAGCTGCAGCTTGATGAATTGTACTGCATTGTACTGCACGAGCAGAATTCCAAGATGGGTTTTCATATATGTCTTCACTTTACAACAAATGATCTCGATTGGATTTAACATTGGAGAATAAGGTGCCAACCGTAACTTTTGAAATACAAATGATAGTTTCTAAAATACAATTGACTAATCTGAAATACAATTGATGTTTTCTGAAATACAATTGATACTATCTGAAATTGAATTGACTAATTTGAAATACAAATGATACTATCTGAAATTAAATTGACAAATCTGAAATACAATTGATATTTTCTGAAATACAATTGGAAAAGGTGTAGTAGATATTAGTTGTATATTGAGATTAAATGCATTTTACACTTGCATCTTTCCAAAATAAACCATATTAAAACCAGAGCAACCATTTTCGGATATCTTGTATATTAATATTTGCTGCCACAACTGCCACCGCCACCACCAATGTCACCACACTACCACTGCCACCACCACTACCACCATCACCACAACTGCCACTGCCACCACCAATGTCACCATCACTACCACTGCCACCACCATTACCACCATCACTGCCACTGTCACCACCACCACCACCACCATTATGGAATTAGGCCGTATGATCATTCCAGCTTGTCATACAGAAGTCTCCATATGATGCACTCGATTCCTTATGCCTTGTGATCTGTATTTGAGATTAATTTCGGAATTCTGTCCCTGTCCCTGTACATGTTGGATCCAATTAGTTTTGTATTTATTAATTTTTTGTAAAAATGGGTTCAGTCTTTAATTCATTGTGAATGTATATTAATACTAAATGTGTAAAGATAATAATAATAATAATAAAAAATCCTGTTTTATCTTTTGAAGAGGTGGAAAAATTCAAACACCTGGGAGCAGCAGTAACAAATATAAATGATACTCGGGAGGAAATTAAACACAGAATAAATATGGAAAATGCCTGTTATTACTCGGTTGAGAAGCTTTTATCTTCCAATCCGGTGTAAAAAAAAATCTGAAAGTTAGAATTTATAAAACAGTTATATTACCGGTTGTTCTTTATGGTTGTGAAACTTGGACTCTCACTTTGAGAGAGGAACAATAGGTTAAGAGTGTTTGAGAATAAGGTGCTTAGGAAAATATTTGGGGCTAAAAGGGATGAAGTTACAGGAGAATGGAAAAAGTTACACAACACAGAACTGCACACATTGTATTCTTCACCTGACATAATTAGGAACATTAAATCCAGACGTTTGAGATGGGCAGGGCATGTAGCACACATGGGCGAATCCAGAAATGCATATAGAGTGTTAGTTGGGGGGCCGGAGGGAAAAAGACCTTTGGGGAGGCTGAACATAGATGGGAAGATAATATTAAGATGGATTTGAGGGAGGTGGGATATGATGGTAGAGACTGGTTTAATTTTGCTCAGGATAGGAACCAATGGCAGGCTTATGTGAGGGTGGCAATGAACATCCGGGTTCCTTAAAAGCCAATAAATATTATAGTAAGTAGCAAATCCTGTTTTTGGCTCTTGAAGTCTACCACATATGCTGTGGCTTATGTGAACCAATGGAAATAATCTATGAAGGCTGGTTCTATTTTAAATCAAAAACACACAATGGCGATGTAACCTGAATAAAATTAAGCTATTTTTTTTTTGCAGATTTTTGTATGACAAGTGAAATAATACAGATCACATTGAAGAAAAAATACTTTACTAAGAGGAACTAATCATTATAAAACAATAAGAAAGGATCAAATGTATCACGTCCTTTCAAGGACTCTGCGACTTTTCTTAACTTTTATGTGAGCTCCTAACCTAAAAGCCACTTGTCTCACTTCGTTCACATTGTCCCAAGTATGGGACTTTCAGCCACACATAAGTATCCACAACAGCACAGACAGCTACTATTACTGCATTTCACAATAGCCTCCATACAGTTGTTGAGCCAAGGGAGGAAAGGAGCCTTGATCAAGATATCCATCGGGCAAATGGAACCATTATAAGGCCACAATAAACGGTTCTCAATATACTAGCAATGTTAATGAGGGGTGGAACAATTACTTTAACCTCGTCATCAATAAACAGCACCCTGATTTATCGATTTTCAAAAAGAACAATCAGAAATAAAAATTATTGAAGCAAAATTATGTTTGGGAAGAAGCATTAAGGCAGGATTGCAACCGAAAGAAGAATTAAAAAAATACAGTCAAGAATTATAACGTTTATAAAGATGAAAATGGTGTTTTGCAATTTTCTACGTGCATTAGCACATACCATTATTCTATAAACTTTAAATGATTAAATTGTTTTCAATCTTAATCATTCAATATTGTTATGAGATTAGGAAAGTAACATTAGGAAAAATGGATTAGAAAAGTTGACAGGGAATCATAAACAATACAAGAGACATTACACTTTGCTAACATTTATTGTTTCTAATTTTTGTTCGACAAAAGCACTAGCATCTACACAAATAACACAAATAAGAGATTTCTAATTCTTACACTCAGTCTTTCTGTTAGGTTGTAAATTTTATTGAACACACAACGTAGAAATTTCGGAAAAACTTTAGATGAGGTCTTTCTTTTTGACGTTCGAGAAAATTATAGTATGTTTGTGCGGACTGAAGGAACTTACAGATAAATGGAGATAAAAATGTGAAGTTTCCAATAAAGGCTGTTATGTGGAACAGTTATGTCCCTACTATTGCCAACCAATTCAGTAACAACCCAAATCTTTATGCAACACAAATGGATATGAGGAAATTTCCAAAATGATTTTGTACAAAGTTTTTTTCTCGGTATTAATGCCTGACCTAAAAATGAATCTCCTATTCTGTCCCTTTCAATTTGCACTGTGGATTGACTGTGTATAAGTACTTTCAGAATATACTTTCTTCAGTTGTTACTGTATTCCAGGGGCGGTTTTTGGGGTAGTGCCAGTGTACCATGGCACCGCCAATGAAATAAACAAAAAATAATATCCTAAAAAGCAGTTGTAATAGTTTATTTCTACACATTTTATTCGTATTTCATCTGAACGAGCGTGCGCACAGATCGGGACGCACTCTTGCAGCGTTTTTCCGAACTTTGGAGCCACTTCTGTGTGGCACTGCCTACGTCCATATAACACTGTACAAAAGGCTACTGATTCTAGTTTATATAAGTTTCTTATGACAGACTTTGAGCCGTATTCAGTTTGACTCAGTAGTTAATATTCCACCTGCTAGAGCACAGTAATGCAAAAATTTCGCTAGATGGCAGGGTTGTTGGAGACGTTAGGAAGGGAACCATGAACCGCAGACTTGCACGAAAACACAAGTTAAAGTTCCGCGCCAAATGTTAATGTAATGTTGCCAATTCAAAACTAATGCACATAACTTGGATTTGAATGTGTAAAATATTATCCATTTAACTATATTGAATGCAGAGATAGTCATGGTTCTTTTTAGAAAGATAAATATTTTTTTCATATTATGTAACACAGTTAATGTTGTGTAATATTTGTTTTATTTTCCGGCAACTAAATATCGCTACACTGTTGCTATAGTATTGATGCTTTTGTTAACGATACATGAGATCTATGCAGGACATGAACATGTGTTATTCAGGCCGCTGCCTTGGATTCATCGGCCTGTTAAATAAAATGCAAACATGTTCGTTTATTATCTATATCACTGTTTATCTCGTGCATTTTTGCCAGTAATTTTATTAGTTATAAAATTTATTTGTATTTGACTAACAATACTGTGAAAGTTTTGCATTATCTGTATCTGTAAATTTCCTTATTAGTTTCGGAAATGTTATTGTAACTGTTACTAGATGCATTATTAACTATACACCTGGTAAAATAGTTGGTTTAATTAATGTGTTTTATTTAACATAATGTAAACGTGAGCTGCGATTATCAGTTTCACTTGGGTAATTTGCATAAAACCTTTTTTCATTTTTGGCACCACCACCAGAATGCCTCACCGGCCGCCACTGCTGTATTCCAACCAGGAGAAAGTCTCAGGGGAATGAGACGCAGCGGTGTAATGCTGTGAATGAATGTTAATGTCATAAGATGTCATAAGGTCACACACATGGATACACGCATCTCCATTGGCTAACTCTCAAAGCACAAATGATAACACTGATACACACATATTAAACTAGTATCCTAGTTACAAAATTAGATCACGGTTAATCTCCTGGGGTGCTATTCATAGACATTTCGCAGCACGCGCTACGAGCGTGCTAAACTAGCCCTGGCTATCCACTGGTTACTTGTACAGAATTCAAATCATATCATATCGCTAACACTGGTTTATGAATACGAAAAACGCTGATCATCCACAGGAAGCCCGCGCTAAAAATGTCTATGGATATGGCCTCTGGTCTTTTAATCCCTCCATACAGGAAATAACATATGCAGGAGAGTGCATGTTCTTAAACTGACGTTATAACGGTAATATTATCGATCTACTTCGCTCCAATAGATAACGCAATAGTAAGCACATTCCTTTCACGATTAATCTCCTGGTTGGAGAACAGTACCAAGTCTCATCAATAATTGAAAACAGTAAATAGAATCTTTAGCAAACAGATACAGGAGGTGGTTCAAATATAAACGGGACTGATTTCTTTACAAACATAAAACCTCAAACCTCATCCCGCATGTTACTGATCTTGCAAGGGGACGTTGCTTCTCTCTCCTCTCTCTCAGGTATTTATGAGCTTGATCAGTCTTGTCTGAGCTATGCTACAGAGATGACTGAACAGAAAGTGTCGTTTAGCATGACACAATACAATATTATCAAGTTTCTTACTGTGGAAGGGGTCCAGCCATCGGAAATTCTCCAGAGACTCGAAAAATAATTTGGAGAAGCATGTCTCTCCAGAACCCGAGTGTTTGAATGGTGTAAAACCTTCAGAGAGGCAAGAGAGAGAGAGTGGAGAACATGCCGCATACTCGTCGGCCGCGAACATTGATCACCCCAACAAACCAACACTGACCGTGCTAACATGCTTAAATGGGAGAAAGGCGCATTAATGTAAAAGAACTTGCACTACGGGAAAGTGAATGCTCATGGGGTCCCACGCACCCTTACCGATGAAAACAAATGGTCGTAGACAAACAGATGGCCAGTCAACTCCTGGGACAGTTTGAAGCAGGAGGAGAAAAATTTCGAAAGTCCATAGTCATCACTTATCTTTTAAGGAACCCAGAAGTTCACTACCGCCCTCACATAAGCCCACCATCAGTCCCTATCTTGAGCAAGATTAATCCAGTCTCTACCATCATATCCCACCTCTCTCAAATCCATTTTAATATTATCCTCCCATCTATGTCTTGGTCTCCCCAAAGGTCTTATTCCCTCCGGCCTCCCAACTAACAACACTCTATATGCATTTCTGAATTCGCCCATATGTGCTACATGTCCTGCCCACCTCAAATGTCTGGATTTAATGTTCCCTAAGAAAAAGTTATAATAATTAAATACTCAGAATCATCTATATGGCAAGCACTCCACATAAATGTTAAAATCATATATTTGTGATTGACTATCTGTGTTTTTATCTTCAATTTTTATCCATGTTTTTCTATGCTTCATGCTCATTCATGTACAACTGTTATTGTAAATTGTGTGTTAATCTGTATCTATAGGCACGCCTTGCAAGGTCAGATAATAAAATAAATAAATGGACGCAAATATCTAAATGGGGTTTCAGAAACATAGTTTATTTGATAGTTCTAGTAGTGAAAATGGAGATGTTATTCAGCAGCCTATAGAGCAAGATGTAATAGAAAGAAAGTAGTGCGTCAGAAGATGAACAAGATAATTTCTACTCTACCCCTTTGATAATTACCTAACTTTCTATTCTTATTATAAATATTTATTCGTTTTTAAATTACAATATTTTGAGCTGTAACAGCATATGAGAAAATATTAGGTTTCTGGTTACCTATTGCATGCAAATACTTATTGTTTTAGAAGTTCAGCCAGTATGAAGGCGTCCACATCCAAAGGCAAAAATCGAATCATTGTTTCTGTTTTTCATGATTATTTATGTATGGTACATAATTACCCATTATCATATTACATGAATGTAGTACCTAAATAAAATGGTATATTTCTTAGGAGACTTATTTCTTTTGTATCTGTTGAAAAAATTATTGTATAATGAAAACAAATTTAATAAAATTGATATAAAAGATTCCTAAGGCATAACGATTACAAAAATATATAATTTACCTAGTTTTACTGTAGAAACAGCATAAACTCCGTTGGGTCAGTCACTAACCACCACCATTGGTATTAATTACTGTAACACTGGGAACTGGTATGAGAATGTTTAAATACTTCTTTTACAAAATGTAAATTTAAAAGGTGTAGATCCTATATGCTACTTTCATGCTAAATTTACATGTACATGATATAATATTGAAAGTGAATACTCATGATATACTGAAGTGAGTGTATTTAACAGCAGCTCTGAACCAAAACAGAAACATTAAAGCTCTGACAGTGTGATGTCACTTCATAACTTACTGGTGAGGAACTCACTTCAATAGAACAAGTCCATACTGATGTCAAAAATGCTGATGCTAGCAATAAAAAGTATTACAAGAGGGAGAAAGTAGGCGGTTCTGGTCATGTTATTAAGATTAATGAGTGCAACACCAGGAGGCAATATAGTTTATGTTGCCATATTTGTGCAACATCCAATATGTCTGGTATAGTCCGGGTCAGCTTACTTCATACCGTAAGGGTGAAACCTAACCATTTTTCCCCCCATTACTACATATGCTAGTGGACTGTGGTGATTTTCTAGTTTGCAGATTAAATTTTCTTTTGCCAACTTTGTTTCGAAATTCGATACTGATAAATACTATAAATGGTAGTGATTTTGTAACTGGTATGTTGGCAACTGAGACAAATGTTGTTGGTACTGGAGTTCCATGAAATTAAAATTGTACTAGATTTCTGAGCCGGTTACTGGAAGTTAATGAAATCTGAACATACTAATAATTAATTAATATCAGTATTAATATTAATACTTACTTACAAATGGTTTTTAAGGAATCCGCAGGTTCATTACGGCCCTCACATAAGCCTGCCATTGGTCCGTATCCTGTGCAAGATTAATCCAGTCTCTATCATCATATCCCACCTCCCTCAAATCCATTTTAATATTATCCTTCCACCTGCGACTCGGTCTCCCCAAAGGTCTTTTCCCCTCTGGTCTCTCAACTAACACTCTGTATGCATTTCTGGATTCGTCCATATGTGCTACATGCCCTGCCCTCTCAAACATCTGGATTTACTGGTAATGTTCCTAATATTATGTCACATGAAGAATACAACATTAAATACATAACAGTTATTTTATGTGTTGCATTGTGGTTATAATTCAAGACTACAGTCAGGTAAGTTTTCGGAGTTAGTATTAATAATTTTATGTAGTCAAACAAAATACATTTTTAGGTTAGGTCTCGTGAATCAATTGTTTAGTCAAACCAATGAATTTCATATTGCCAGACAAAATACCTAACATGTTGATCCCTTTCTCGTATAGTTTGCCAACAAAAATATGTTACTAATTATCGAACTATTTAGAATAACCTTCCAACATAAAGGTAAAGTATGGTAAGAAAAATAAGTCATTCAGTACGTAGGATCATGTGATATCTGGTAACAGTTGGCAACACTGACAAGACGGCAATATTTGCTGTTTAGGAAATGTTCTTACCTGATCCTCACTATACAAATCATGAACACACGTGCTCTTCATTTTGGTGATATAATGAAACTATTGTATTTGTATCATTTTCAAAGCAGTAAAAATGTCTTATTATATAAACTGTAAATCATATCGGTACCTAATAAATTCCTGAACACTGCATAACCTCCAATATCTCAGCTGAATGTAATTAATATTGCAAGCCCCCTGTTTAAAAAGTAGAGCCGAAATTTCATACCACGCATGAATTATAAATCTCTATTTAAATTATATAAAAAAAATGTAACAATCCTAACAAATTAATGCAGACTATAATATTCTGTTCACAGAAGAGTGATGAGGGGTGAAAAAGTATACTCAGAAGCACTTACTGTCAGTGATATGTCTAAATACATCTTCCTTTCCTTTAGCCAAACAATATGCACTTCGTCAATATTCATTTACTTAAATTATTTTCACATCCCTTTTAAGAATCTACCAGGTAAGATAGAAAATTGTTATGATACTCTATATGTAGAACCCAGATTTATATACAAAAGCTATGTTGCATCCAATATTTTGAAACATATTTTTGGGCAATTATAACTTTAATAACAAATTTTACATGCATGTGACTGTATTTTGATGAAACATCATTTTGCATTCACATTTTTCACTTTATACTTTGAAACGTACACTTTTACTGGATTTTCACTCTTTACATCTCAGACTTGTTGGGTATTTACTTTAAAATGCGTGAATTCTATTGTATTCTCAGAAAGTAAGCAACTTACAAAGGAACTGTTAATGAGCTCATGTCAAAACTTCCTCTAAAATTGTGCACACTGTTAGATCTCCAAAGTAGAGACAAAAAAAAAATTGACAGTGGAATCTTGGTTTCAAAGAGTTTAACGTAAATATGTCTTCTATTAATAGAGAGTTTTCACATCCTCGCCGTGTGCTAAACATTAAGGCTATGTTGACGTCATTGATGAAAGAGCCAATCAGAGCCTTTCACTTCACGTTATTTCAATAGCAGAACCTGTTATCTCTAGCCAGACGTGGAAGTGATTGAAGTTTAGGTCGTAGGTTTGATTCAATGTTAAAATATAGTGTCACATTTGGGATTCACCACTGTGGATGATAGTCATCTACTTAGGACAGCTCAAGATGAATAAATCATTCAATCAGAAGTACAAGAAAGCTCAGGAAAGAATTTTTCGTTGAGATTACAATAGATAAAAGGTAGATTCGTGAGTACTCCAAGCAAAAACGCTTTGTTTAACTTGGAAAGCAGTAAAGATTTTGAGAAGCGACCACTTCTAAAAGTAATTTCTATTCTTTCTCAACATTTCTCTCACTTTTACCCCCAACTAACGTGAAAAACAAGTTTACTTCTCATCTATCTGTCCACTTCACATGTTCCTTCTTCTTCACATCCACATTTCAAATGCTTCTATTCACTTCCTTCACTTCGTCATAATGTTCACGTAATATTTGATTATTGATACAAATTTTGCTTGGTATTGGTTCTTTTCCGAAAAAGCCATAACTGTAGATTTGTCTGTAGAAATTTCCAGTGACTACTTATCTGCTATTGACTTCAAATTGTATACAGATCGTTATAGGTCATCTTCTGTAGAGGTTAAAAGTGCTAAGTCATCTCTAAGATTAATGTATCTAAATGTAGATGTTGATTTACAGTTATATACTCATGTCGTGTCAATTTAAATTCTTTGATGATAGCATTCATATAGATATTAAATAAAAGTGGATAAAGTCCATAACCTTGTCTAACACCTAAATTTATTTCCCTCCAAGGTAATAAAGTATCTACAGTTGAAGGGTACACGGGAATAACGATCAAGGTCCATTTTAGAAAGTTTCGAGAAAAACGACTTTTATAGTTTAAGTTGTTGTTGTTTTCTAATGCCAGGCATTTGACAATAAAGTCATTTGACCTCTAGCACTCCAATATTTTTCAAAGATAGGCTATTGTCATGGTTAGCCACTGACGCACAGATTTTGAGATGTAGCTACTTAATGCTTTGTTATGTATGTATTTAATAGAAACTGACGTAATGGAATGTCAAGAACGATGATTTCTTATTACTAGCTAGACCACATGATAGTACTTCCTTTCCACTATAAGATGGCATTATTAACTCAATTTCGATTTTTGTTGGACCTTGATCGTTTTTCCCGTGTACCCTTCAGTTTTTACTGCAATTGATGTTTCTTTGTATAAGTGAAATATGTTTTGGATAATTTATGTGCTATATTATCATTTAATAGTATGTTTAACAAGATAAGGTGATTAACTTTATCAAATGCTTTTTTGAAGTCTATGAAGGTGATGTGTGTTTCCATATTACATTTTTGGTACCAAATTTTCTGTGTTTTTTTTACGAGTATTAACATTTTCAAGATAAAATATCCATCGCAACATGATCTTTCTTTTCGAAAACCGTTTTGTTCTCCTCCCAAAATATGTACACAATAACCATAAAGTCTATTTTTTATTATATTCGCAAAAATTTTATATCCCGTGTTCAATAGGCTCATCCCATAGCTATTTCTCATATATTGGAATTACAATAGATTTAAACCAACTTTTGGGTGGTTCTTGTTCATTTCATGTCAGGTTTAGGAAAGAGAGAATTCTTAAGAGGAAAGCTTGTCCTGCACACTTGAATAATTTTATATTTATATATGCTTCATAATCCTAATAAACAAACGCATAAGGTCCTATTTCACCCTGTGGTAAGATTGTAATCAAAGCAAAAACAGTGGTCATTTTCTGACAAAATGAAATGGAAACAGTGATATTTTTAAATAATTGATTAAATGGCGAACTTACTACGTGTTAATTATGTATGCATGTGCGGCTTACAGCTGTTTTGGTGCTACTTGACACCATTCTCAGAGCCTTCTGTGTCTCGGCGTCTTCTCAACATCGCTGCCTGTTGTGTGGGCGTGTTCGTGTGATGAAGAGTTGAGTCAAATAGTGTATGTGTTCTAAAATTGATCTGTGTGTTGAGGATTTGATTGGGGTGTGATATTTTGTACTAACAGCAAAGAAACTAAATAAAATTGGAAATCTCTTAAAAGACTTCTTATCGCACGATTTGTAATCTATTAGGAAATTTATAGAACAAACAGCAAAAAAACACAATTCCTACATTTTAGAAACACCGAGACACTGATAACAGATTTCTTGCCTAAGTCCCCAAGAATTTCTCCGTGTAAATTCGGAAGTTTGAAAAAGGTACCAATTATATGAAGAAGCACTCAGAGAACAGTGTGGTTAGGTAAATACTGTTATTAATATTAACATAAATTCAATGTTATGAACTTTTTTCTACTGGGGTATGCTGACCGTTTCATAGATGAAGCAAGGGTCATTTCTGATATGTGGTATGCTCAAAACCTGTTGCACTGTTTAAAAATTGTACATTATTAATTTAAAGAGCAGAGCTAATGTCTTTTAGTATTCTTGTACGCATTCAGATTGTTTTTCCATATAAATATGGGTGCTACGTTGATGATGATGATGATGATGATGATAATAAGCAAAAAAGAGTGTAACAAAAAAAAAAACATGTATTCCTTTAATAATAAAAAGAATAAAATAAACGAAAACTAAAAAAAGAATGAAGAAAAACACTTTTTGAAGTTCAATTATTTGACAATACACTACTTTTTACACTTATCAGCAAACAATACATTTTGTTCCAAAAGAATGCATGAAAATTGGATGAGACCAGATCAAAAAACAGTTAAAAAACAATTCTCATATAAATATTTTGTACCTATTTGGCTCAGTTTCTATTTAGGTAGTTACAATTTTGAGTTTTGTAACAACAATTAGGAAACCATCAAAAACACAGTGAAGTCAGACTTATGATTTTTTATATCAACTTCTGCTAAGCCTGTTTTGAACCTTACAGAAGATGATTGAAAACCTCTTCAGCTTCTGTTCATCCTGTTGCCCCAGCCGCGTCGATGTTCATCCTTGAACTCATCCCATTCTCTGGCCTCCTGCAGCATCTTAGGATCGTCACTTTCTATTTTTGCCTCCTTTTCTATCTCTTCTTTCTCGCGGAGCTGGTCTTGATTACCCATGGACGCCATATCCAGCAGAGAGTGTGGTTTCTGCTTACTAGGATCTGGCCAGCTGCAAGAAAAAATTACATCTTAGCAATATATTTGAATATGTCTGCAATCTCTATGTGAGACTATTACCAAACTGTACTTTACGACTAATGATTATTATCGCTTGCCACAAAGTTAAACTGAGAAGGTTAATATATGAGCCGTTCAGAGCAGAAGTGGTGTAAGTCAAAAATGGGTAATGAGGGTTAAAGTAAACATTCTGCAAAATACAGCGCAAAGTAGTAATTAATATTCAATTTATTTAAACTATTAGTAGTCAATGGATAGCACGAAGGACATATTAATTGCTAATTTGCTCTGTATTTTACAGAATTTTTACTTGAAAACTCATTACCCAATTTTGACTTACACCACTTCTGCTATGAAGGGTTCATATGTTTTAGATTTTATATTTTAAAGTTCTGCAGAGTTTTCTGAACAAAATTATATATATCTTGTAGGTACCTATTGTGTCACTTTAATAATAATAATAATAATAATAATAATAATAATAATAATAATAATAATAATAATAAAGCAACTTATACCCTATAGACCTAGAGGAAAAAGACATTTGGGACGGCCAAGAAAATGACTGACTGAAACCATAACAGGCCACATGACCTAACACCCGCAAGGAAGATGATGATGATGATAGTAATTACGATGATAATAATAATAATGATACTACTTACTTACTTATGGCTTTTAAGGAACCCGGAGGTTCATTGCCGCTCTCACACAAGCTTGCCCTCAGTCCCTATCCTGAGCAAGATTAATCCAATCTCTACCATCACATCCCACCTCCCTCAAATCTATTTTAATATTATCCTCCCATCTACGTCTCGGCCTCCCCAAAGATCTTTTTTCCTCCAGCCTCCCAACTAACGCTCTATATGCATTTCTGGATTCGTCAATATGTGCTACATGCCCTCCACATCTCAAACGTCTGGATTTAATGTTACTAATTATGTCAGGTGAAGAATAAAATGCACTCCTGTAACTTCATCCCTCTTAGCCCCAAATACTTTCCTAAGCACCTTATTCTCAAACACCCTTAACTTCTGTTCCTCTCTCAAAGTGAGAGTCCAAGTTTCACATCATACAGAAGAATAATGATAATAATGACAATAATACAATTTTTTATTAGGAATATTCCATTATATAATGATTCTCCTTCAACCCAAACCAATCTCTGTCGCCAAAAGTCCCTCTCCACAGCAATATCATTACATTACATAGTCCTTTCCTCCACATGCTTCATCGAACCCCATCCAACCAACATTCTACCCCTTCCTCTTGTCACTACCACCATTCAATTCAGTATCTTCCATGATATTCTGTTCTCAGTTATCCATATAATAGTAATAATAATAATAATAATAATAATAATAATAATAATAATAACAATAATAATAATAATAATAATAATAATAATAATAATAAAGAACATATTTCTGTTACCTGGTTTTATTAGTATGAAATTCATATCCATCATTTTACCAGATATTTCAAAACTCTCTGACTTAGTTTTCTTTAGCTGAAATTTCATTTCGTAAGTTGGCTACATTATCATAAAAATAAGATGATCCAAAATATGTATATGGTGTCTTTCAAAATGATTATGACAGAATATTGCAAGTTTTATATTTATCCTTAAATCCGATTTCGTTTTGTTATTGATTCACTTTATAACATTTATTTAAAATAAGATAAAATAGGTATTGTTGTTTGTTGTTGTTCAGTCAACTGTCCAAAGACAGGTCTGAACCTCACAAGTGTTACCAACAAGGCACTACTTATGAGGTAACTAGGCCAGGAGATAGTGGGGTAGGGTGGCCAGTTCCTTTCCCACTCCATTGCATACATCGCCAATTAGCTACATATTACACTAATCAGACTTCAGATGCATACAAACAATTGTTCTTCGTCTGAAACATATCGTCAAGTGAGATGTACTGCATGATAACAGATGTATGTTCCAGCCAGAACCTCAATCAGAGGTAAACTAGGTATTTTAATTTTAGACCTATATTTATTCAAACGAACTTCATAGGGAATTTATTCAAATCAGCTTCACAGGGAATTTATTCAAATCAGCTTCACAGAGAGCTATACCTGATTTGCATAATATACATCACTGTTCGTTAACAGAAAGCCACAATTGAAGGGTTCAGAGCCATAGTGGGCCAAATGCCATTTATTAAAAATGGAGAAAGCAAGGGTTAAAGTTAAGTGAATACCACAGTTCAATGAAGATTGACATATCATTTAGTTTTAATATGTATACTTTATATTACTTGCTACATGTTTCCATTGAATTATGGTGATAACTTCATTTTAACCCTTGTTTTCTATGGTTTTAGTAAATAGCGCTTGGC
This sequence comes from Periplaneta americana, assembly GCF_040183065.1. NCBI lineage: Eukaryota > Metazoa > Arthropoda > Insecta > Blattodea > Blattidae > Periplaneta > Periplaneta americana. The sequence goes on along the minus strand of NC_091118.1, from coordinate 62,799,311 downwards.
CCACTATGGTTCTGAACCCTTCAATTCAAGTCACACAGAGTTTGTATGCACTCAATGTTGGATGTTTGACGGTTTGTCAGCCCACTTTGAGGTAAGTGGATATAAAGGGAAAAATTGAGTCTGGGTCTGGTAGAGTTTCTGGGAAGCTCAGTCGGTAGAGCACTGGTGCACTTAGCCAAAGATCCCAGTTCGATGCCCGGCCCCGAAACAATTTTTCTTTGAAATTATTCAATCAGTTTCACAGGAAGCTATAGGACTACCTGAAAGCTAGATTTGCAGCCTTTTGCATGTTTATGCAAATTAACTGCATATCGTCGTTGCACCTCCAAAATCCGCTATGTGCATTTAAACAGATTTTTCAGGAAAATGAGAAAAAATATACCTATTTATCACTAATAATTCCCTTGGTTTTCAAATCTACCTTTGGTATAATTTCATCATTTTTCATGTAGCCTAATGCAGGGATGTCAAAGTGCCTGCACTGTATGCTCTCAAGAGCCCACACAATATTTCCTTAAAAGTGACATTTGTACTTTATCTTGCTAAAAAGTGAACCTTGCTGAATTTTTATTGCACTTTGATATAATGAGTGAAATTTCTTTCGTCTGAAAAATCTGCTTAAATGCACATAGCAGATTTTGGAGAGACAATTAAAATAAAATATAAAGTAAAATGCCTCGTAACAGGATCCAAATAACTGGCACTAAAACACTTCTGGCTGGGCCAAAAAAAAAAAGTTGAAATCTGGCACATTGCCAGTCTGGTTCACAGTTTTGCCACATAAGGAAATTTTCACACACTTTCATTTTCAGTGAATATTCGAATCTAAAATTAGGCTAGTGTATTATTTATGCTGTGTGATGTGTTTTAATAAAGAAAAACCTCACAGCTTTTAAGCTTATGTTTGGACCGTAAGTGTTGCAACATTAGGAAGTTAGTGGAAACTTTCATTTTCAGTGAATATTCAAACCTAAAATTAGTGTATTATTTGTGTTGTTTGACGTGTTTTAATAAAGAAAATCCACACTTTTTTTATGTTTATTCAGTTATGAGCAAGTGCTAGAGAAATAGGCTTCACATGACTACACTTTCAACATTTGGCACCATGAAATACGAACTTTTTTTGTATAAGTTATATACGGTATCGGTATTTATTCAATTATCCCGCAAAATCTCATATCTGGAACTATCCTGGTCCCTTTGGTGCCGGTTAAGACGGATTCTACTGCATCAGGATTATCACTGGGCAGAAACCTGAACACACGTTTTAACGTCACAATGTTGACAAGTAATACCATCAATGAGCTCAACCAGAAAGCACTAAAACATACTAGAGTTAACAATGAATTATAAATATAAAAATCCTGTTAAACCTAACTTAAAAGAAATGTCATAGCTCTTCTTAGAGTAAAATTAGTACATAAATGTCTGTAATACAGCCATGTGCAATAGAAATTTTCGAAATATACTATAATGTAATTACAGTAACTTAGTCTAATCACTATAATAGCAACACGCGATACTGAAGGTTCCTTTGCCGAAAAAGTGGAAAATGGTCTAATTTTCAGGGTGAAGGTAGTTTGGAATGTGAAGAATTCATATAGGATGTCAGTTGACTTGAAGACATATTATTATAAAATTGCTAAAAATTGATCGGTGTAGGTAACCTGAAAATAATTAACTTACTTAACACGTGAAATAAAGAGATAGAACATTTCAAAATGAATGTGAAACGCACATTTCACTTCGCTTAATACATGTAAAGCATAAATTAATCTAACCTAACCTATTACACGTTCGTAATATATGCAAGGCATACTAAAAGCCTTGCCTAACCTAACCTGTCACAGATTCGTATATCCAAGGCATAGCTACGAAAAGCCCAAACTAACCTAACGTGCCAGATTCAGAACTTAGAAAACTGTAAGTTGGAAGTTTCGGTGCCACATGCTACAGAAAAGCCAGAAACATTAAAGTATATGAATATTCTCCAAGATAGCCTATTATACAATCTTAAAATAGTTGCAGGTTCAGAAGGTGTTTTCTATCTACAGTGGCATTACCATTAAAGCACATTTTAGTATAACTCGAAAATTCTTATTTTATACCGATGAATTTATTACTGACAATAAAATTATGACCTGATATTACTCTAAGAAGGACTATGACATCTTTATAGTTCTTTTGGTATCCCAGAACTTTTTGGTGTTGCTTCTAACTGTTGAATTTATTTCACATTTCCTAGGCCTATGTATATGTATCAGTACCCAATATAAAGGGAAATACGAAGGCAAGAGGATGTTCTCCAAGACTCTACATAACAGAAACAACCATATTATTATTACTTCTACATACGAATTTTGGTACTTACTCTCCATCTTTGATGCGTTTTTCGTAAAATTCCTGGACTGTCATAGTAGGAAGGCTTGGATATCCAGCACCGAACACCTTCTTCTGAATTTCATCTCTTGTTATAATAATTGGCTGCAACGGTTTTGGTGGAGGAAATTTACTTTGTTTACGTTTCTCACTTGCTTGTGCAAAATTTTCACCTTTCTTAACTTTAGCCATATGCTCCAACAGTGGTTTTTCCATTTCAATACTCTGTAGTTCATCTATAGCCTGGCTTGAATAATTCTTAATCAATGTCAAGTAATATTTTCTCTCAAGTTCTTCGTCTACTAAGCTCATATCTGATATTGATTTCTTTAGCTCTTCTAATTGACTCTCCAGTTCTTTTTGTTCCTTATAACGCTGTAATTTTGCATTCCGTTCTCTTGCCATTGTCCCAAGGTCCATTGGGTGGGGTTGGCGTCGACCAGATTCGGTTGAATCAGAGGAGCTATCTTCTTTAGGTTCTGGAATTTCAATGTCGATAATTCCGTAGTTTTTACAACGCTTCAAAAAATCTCGAAAGTATACTTCTGCTGTCTGAACAATATTCATTCGATCTTCAACACAAAGTTTAAGGCTAAGGGTACCTAGAAGTGCTGGGAGAAGGAAGTATCTAATATTTTTTGTAGCAACTTCTTCTATGTTTTCATTAGAACTAAATAATCCCGCTAAAGAAACTAACTTCGTAGCATCTTCAAACAAACGCATTGCTCTCTTCACTTGTACCTGAAAAGGAAGTCAATAATCAGTACCAAGCATAACCTATCAAAAAATTACATCTCAATATAATTTAGAAATAAATTAGGCAACATATTAAAGATAATTAGTTATTAGAACTTACTTGAACTGAATTACTATTTGTTGCTTCAGTAGTTTTATTCACATCGTCAAACATGGTCATGCCATCGTCAAATATTTGTGACAACTTCTTCTCTCCCGGATCATCATTTGACGCCATTGCGAAGCGAAACATTACCTACTATACATCGATTTTGTTAACCTCGAGTGGGTCGATTGCCAATACGTACCATGACTTACTACGATTCTATGAATTTTAGTATGTTGCAATCCCAGTGAAAACTGTAGCAAGAATACACAATTTAAGAAATAATTGTTATTTAAAATGTTTTATGTGCTCCCATGTCATTATTACAATGCAAGTGACGTAAGAAAGAAACTGTTAATTCATTCATTGTGTGCTGTTCATGTTATACTGTATATTTTATGAACATACACGAATGTTGAAGTAGTAGGCTAAATTAAAAATATTTATTAAAAAATGACAGGTTTGGAGGATGATATAGACGCAAAATGTGCTGATTCTTTGATATCCTCAGCAAGAAGTACAAACTTGTTTGAAAATGATAACTTTACAGAGTACCAGTATTGTAATCGTGAAAGTGGCAATCATAAAAAAGAAAATTATTGTGATTTGTCGTTAGATCTCGAAATGCTTAGTATTGGAAATAAATATACAAAAAATTCGCTTAGGACTATACCTAAAAACGCAATTGGTATACATGACTCAAATAAAGATAATTGTAAGAGGTTAGGTCAGTGGGTACCAAGTGGTGCTTCAAATCTTAGGCGATATAATAGCAGTGAATCGAAAGATAAACGAACACTTCATAAAAATATATCGAGCAGAAGCACATCGGTAACGCCAAGAAGAAAACAGTCGTTAGATGAATTTTCAAATTATGAGTGCAAAAGTTTTCAGCGCAGTCTAAAACTTCTTGGGTTACACCCCAAAGACTTAGGCATAAGTGGTGATATTCCCAAAACATACATCTCTCCTCACAGTGTAGGACCTACATTTCATACTCGCATCACAAAACGTAGTTTTTCCGTTGAAAATTTAAAATCTGCAATACAAGAACAAATGAGTGAGAAGGCATCAGGAGATCATGTTAGTCGTAAAACATTATGCGATGCTGTGTACGAAGAGTGGTACTTCCGGAAGCTGGAAGAGGCGCGTAAGAAGAAAGAGGCTCAAGATTTAGAAGCACGGAAGAAACAAGAGGATGTTGAAATAGTTAAAAAAGAACTACAACAAAAAGCTGAAGAAAATTTTAGGAAATGGAAGCAGATGAAAGATAAACAGAAACAACAATGCAGACAAAAAAAAGTGGTTGAAGGGAGTGGTGATTTCACGGTAAGATCGGAGAAGACAAGATCAAATCAAGAGGAAGCCTTCCTTTCGTGGAAGAGGGAGAAAAATAAATTACTGAAACAGAAAAAATCAAGCAATAATATTAAAATGGAAGCTACAAAGTCAGATGACAGAAAATTTGAAGCAGAGCTAGTTTACAAAGCATGGAAAAAGCATGCAGATGAAATTATGAAAGAAAGAGCGCAAGAAGAATTACTAAAGAAGCAAAAAGTGGAAGAAGAGAAAAAAGAAAAGGAAAAAGAAAGACGAGAAAGTGCCAAATTATCATTTAATGCTTGGAAAATGAGAAAAGATGAAGAACTTAAGAAAAAGATAAGGGAGAATAAACTTGCTGAAGAACAGAAGAAAGATGAGCAGGCAATGCATGAAACGGACAGGTTATATGAGGCTGAGCAGGCTTTTGATGAATGGCTGACCCAGGTGGAAGAAAGAAGAAACAAACAAATAGACGCTGTGCATAAGAGTAAAAGGAGTATTCAACACCAATTTCCTTGGAGTCCAGGTGGTTCCATTCATTGGTGACATAATTTAAACTAATAGGGCTCTGAATATCAGTAAATATGTATGTCTTTATTTCATGTAATGTTCCTATTGATGTAATAACAGTCAAGTTGAAGTTACTGCCTATTTCATTTGAGAAACTGATTTTTGTGAAGAGAAAAAAAAATACCGGTATATATAAACATGTTTTTTATAGTACCGTCGCACGGGGTGACTTTGTGCCATTCGCGCATTTCATAAAAAAACGTAAGGAAGTAGACTTTAAAACCTTGTCACGGTCTTAAAGAATACTTCCATATGTTTTTCGCGAATGGCACAAAGTCACCCCTCGCGACGGTAGTATTAATAATGTTAATAATGTACAAGATACAGGGAATGTTTAATAAATATGAGTAAAAGTATAAGAATTGTATTATTTGCACTATGTAACCTACTAGTAAATAATTACTTACAAATGGCTTTGAGAGAACCCAGAGGTTCATTGCTGCCTCACATAAGCCTCCCATTGATCCCTATCCTGAGCAAGATTAATCCAATTCCTGCCATCATATCTTATCTCCGTCAAATTCATTTTAATATTATCCTTCCATCTACGTCTCGGCCTCTCTAAAGGTCTTTTTCCTATATGTCTTCTAACTAACACACTACATGCATTTCTGGATCTACCCATACATGCTACATGCCTTACTCATCTCAAACCTCTGGATTGAATGTTCCTCCCTCTTAGCCCCAATTATTTTCCTAAGCACCTTATTCTCGAATGCCCTTATCACTGTTCCTCTCTCAAAATGAGGGTCCAAGTTTCACAATCATACAGAACTAGTAATAGAGCTGTTTTATAAATTCTAGCTTTCAGCATTTTGAAAAGCAGACTGGATGACAAAAACTTTTCAACCTAATAATAGCAGGCAGGCATTTCCCATATTTGTGCGTTTAATTTCCTCTTGAGTGTCATTTATATTTGTTACTATTGCCCCAAGGTATTTGAATTTTTCCACCTTTTCAAAAGATAAATTTCCAAAGTAAATACTGTAAGTATAGATGTTAAAATAAACTTAGTTCAAATATTAGCTGTAACAGGAACACACATTTTCAGAAAATGAAGAATAATTTAACCTTTAAAATTGTATTTTATTAGGTTCAGGTACTAAAAAGCAGAACTGTGAAATGAGAACACAAAACTCCGAATCTCAGTTTCACTGTTTCATGAAAGTTCTTCTTCATATTTCCCTTTTGTCTCATGGTGTCGGGTCTGCCTTGATCCATCTTCTCCGTTCCTCTTTATCCCTCGCCATTCTTCTCAGTTCCCAATTCCTTTCCCTCTTTTCTTTACCATCATTTCAATATTATCCATATACATTGTCCTTGGTTTTTCTTTCCCTCTTCTCCCTTCCGTCATTGCGCCTTCATTACTTGCTTTAGTTTTTTCCTCTCCCATTTGCACCATATGTCCAAACCACTTTCGTTTTCTTCGTAACTTCTCTTCTACTGATTTCTATTTTAATTCCTCTCTAATTCTTTCATTTCGTACTCTATCTCTCTTTGTTTGTCCAACTATTCTTCGGTAGCATTTCATTCCAATTGCTGTTATATTACTTATTCTCTCGTGTTACCGGCGAACTTTTCCCTCCATACAGCAGGGTTGGTTCTGTAACGGATTTGTATATCTGTAATTTTGTTTTAGGCAGTATACCATGAAAGTTCATAATGTATAATGGCAAATCTTAATGGGTGTTCACCAGTCAGATACATACAGTAGTGTTTTTCCATTGGTAAAGCACTGCATTGTTTGAATGTTACTTATGACCTTAATGACATATTACTGACATTGCCCATTTACTTTAAGCATAATGGAAAGTGGTTATGGCCAAAAAGAAAAAAACTAATTTTCATTTTTCCTTTTAAAAACCTAGAAACCTTTTTTAAAGAAATAAATATCAAAAGTCCTTCAATAACTGTCTATTCAAAGTACAAAATATTACATAGGTTACATGAACGTATCTTTGACTAGTGCTTTCGCATTATAATAGCATCTTCAGGTCAGACTTGCGTGATGTTAAGCTTTTCATATAAAGACGTAGATGGACAAGTAACATCGAAATGTGTTAAGGTACATGACGTGAGAATATAAAAATACCATGATAAGAAAAACAAGTAAAATTTGACTTATGAACAGTCGAATATATGCAGCTTAAAATTGAGACACAGACAGTTAAAAGAATAACAATTTTAAGCTGCATATAAGTTTTGCAGACTTCAATTTTTAAACAAATTTTGATCTATAAGCTGCATACATGTTTCTGCAGGCTTTAACGCCAAATACTTTTATGTATTAATTTTTGAGACCTCATGAAGGTTTAACTGTCATATATATATATATATATTGGACTGTTCATAAGTCAAATTTTACTTGTTTTTCTTATCATGGTATTTTTATATTCTCACGTCATGTACCTTAACACATTTCGATGTTACTTGTCCATCTACGTCTTTATATGAAAATCTTAACATCACGCAAGTCTGACCTGAAGATGCTATTATAATAGCGAAAGTGCTAGTCAAAGATACGTTCATGTAACCTATGTAATATTTTGTATTTTGAATAGACAGTTATTGAAGGACTTTTGATATTTATTTCTTTAAATTTGTTAACTTGTCAGACCAACATGCCTTTCAAATCTAGAAACCTTTGCTTAACGAGTATGTATTATTTTTTTCCTCGATTTCAGATATTTAAGTCCTTGAAAATGAGGTTTCAAAAGTAGCACTCTGGCTGGCACACTCATTGTCATGCTTTTGTTTTTTGCCTTTCTCTGTAACTCGTGATTTTTTTAACTTCAGATACACTTAAAAACAGAAAAGTTACGTGTAAAAAATGAATTAAATCACAACACCTAAATTAATATGTTTTAAAAATGATATTAAATGAATAAATTAAAAAAATCTTTGACTTTCAATGAAAAGTACGGTTTAGAATACTTTCAGTATAAAAGGCAATTATGAATACTGGTTAATATATGAAAACAGTACTCACCCATATCACAGTAGTTGCTTGGAATGTTTTCTGCCTGAATCCAGGTCTAATTGATATCTCCCAAAAAAGATTGAATTTACACAAAGGAGTTTTCAGGAACTTACAGGAAACATTTATCTACTACTATTGTTCTTCACTTTTTATAAGCATACAGCTACAAATGATATAGTAAGATCATAGAGTTCAATTTTTTTGGATTTCTTTCTAACACTGTTCCAGTTTTGTAGCACCCACCACAAAATAGGAAAACGCACCGACATGATACTTTCTCAATCTGTATTGAATTAACCAAAATCTTCACCAAGAAATTATGTTGAAAGGATCAAGAAATAACTACAACAGTGATCAGATATGTTGCCTTAGGGTGAAGAATGGAAGTAACATCATGTGAATAGAGAAATCCTGTTACCGAGCATGTTAGCTCAGATGCATTTGTGACATGTATTCAAGAGGCCCCGGGTTTAAACCCTGGGGCCGGCAAACCTGATTGACATTTTTTTCGTGGCTGCCTCAATCTACAGTATACTATATATATTTCCAAATAAAGGCAAATGCCGGGTTGGTTCTCAATTTTCACAAAAAAGCAGATCCATAACTCTCCGACAATAGTGTATTTCAGTAATCCGCCATCGTAATAGTTGCAATATTGTACACGAGTTAGTGTCTGTCAAGTGAATGTTTAAGGGAAGAGATGGATTAAATTTCTAACTTCTGTAGTTTCTGAGCTAATTGGTTCATTTTTGGCACACATATTCCACTTATGCTGCAAATTTTCTTGCATGTCACCTAGATATTTTCTGTGTTATGCCCTTTTCTAAAAAAAATTGGGGCATATTTTCAAAATCTATCTCCTCATATAAATGTTAAGTATATGATCTAGAAAAAAAATTACAGTATCTTTAATGTACCTAGAAAAACACTAAGCATCCATATTTTAGAAATATGTCCTTAGAATAGAGAAAAAAAATTATTATTTTGTCAAAAATTATTTTTTTTATTTTCTAGTAGGCCACCTATTGTTATACATATTATTTTATAATTTAAAAAGTAAATAACATATCAAAAATCTGATATTCTAATTTGTTAACCATACTTTATAGAACATGCAGTAAAAACTTCATTTTCCTAGCATCAAAATTGTAAGAACCTTTACACGTCGAACCTGATAAAATGTGCTGAAAAAAAATGTGTGAGAAAACAGTGTGTAAAATTTGCACGGAATCGAAGTTCAAGGGTGCAGCTATTTATATGGAACAGAGATAACAACAGAGTATGGTATATATGAAAAACTAAATTAAGAATACAACTTATAAGAGACGAATTTTAATATCAACAGTACAAAGTTTCACAATACAAGTACATAAACATACACACAACATTTTTCTTTTTAGGTTACAAAATTTGTTTTCTTATATTCTACAAATTGTGGCATCATCACGAGTGACCCAAACAATCGATTCTTGAATCTGGAACATTAAGTGGCCAACCTACTCCATTATCTCCTGGCTTAGTTGTCTCACGAGTGATTCCTTTTTGGTATCACTTATGAGGTTAAAAACCTGTCTTCAGACAGTTGACTAAACAACAATATTAAATTACATGATTTGCAAAGTAAGTTACCAGAAAATGTTGTTATGTTTGTTATTTTCACTTTGTTTCTGTACAATGAAGACCAGATTTGGTTGCAAAATAAAATTAATTGAACATTATAATATTAGAATATGCATGCATAATGTTAATGATAAGATACAATTTATTTTATAATTTCAGTAATAAGCTAATCATCTTGTTATGTTAAACATACAGTAAGTGCAGTGCTGATTTTTTTTAACAGGAGTCAGTCTGAACAAATGTGAATTAGAAGATTCAGAAAAATAATTACCAGTAAGTACAACAGACTGCATCTTCAGTTAATGATATCTACTAAGATAAAGCATTAGAAAAGAAACGTATAAGTATAAAATACATCTTACGGAAATGGCACATGCTTTCCGATTATATGTTTTATGCACTGTAGAACAATCCACTTCCTTTGTCATGTTGTGAATGACATTATTGTTTATAATTTTTAAACCATTACTCAAAATACATGCATAAATGAAATTATTTAACATGACAGAACCCAAATAAGAGAATGAACTTTCGTTTTCTGGATTGTAAACGACATGTATGCATTATAATCAAAAAGTTAAGACATTTGACTTCTGTTATAAATTATACGGTTTAAAAAGTGTAAATAATACCACACAAATCCACATGAAATAGCTATACATGAAATGTATGCTAATATCATTTTTATATTTGTGAAAACAGGCATTTAATGTGATAATGTTAATACTAGACCATGCTTCTGTGGTTCACTCAGGCGTAACAATGTGTTTACAACAGGAACAATCACAAACAGTGTGATGTTTGAGCTACCTGGTCAGGTGGATCTTGAAAATTTTGCTGTTCTTCCCAAGTAATGGGAAAAATGAATGAAATTGTTAGCTTTAATATGAACTGAATCGCATTTTTGTGTTTTTGATTAGAAATTGAAACATATTAATTTTTTTACTTAAATTTTTTATATTTCACGTATACCATTTCCAGATAAATTGCTGTCAACAGATAGATATACAGATGTACGATCAGTTGAACACATGGTATTCTTTTCTGCAATTTCTTTATGTTTCATATAATGAGAAGAAAAAAACAACACAAAAACATGCTCCGTTATCAAAATAAAATATCTGTATATTATACCAGAAGTTTTTGTTACATACTGGTTATTTACCTGCAACCAACTTCGTTCTTCCCCTTACATATTGCACATGATTATTGTCCTCTTGTTTATCAGTTACTTGCATTACACTCGCATTATGGAGTACACTGTTAACCAAACTGGGATCCAAAAGACTAGGACGAATAAAGCTATACATTCAATGCAGATAATTGCACGATATATTTTACATCTCTTTAAACCCCACTCAGAAACAGATAATTTTGTGTGTCCAAAAAGCCCCGTCTCATAGGACTAATAAATTACAGTAAGCCTAAATATGTTCCATACATGCTTCACTAAGCTCCATAAACGTCTGGAGGTGAAATCGCATGGTAATTTATGGCACCCAATCCAGCAGGGGAAGTTACCATCCAATCAATCACACACTGCTGTGGCATAATGTGGTGGGATGCCTTTCTGCATCAACCATGCAGACTGACAGTCAAGGAGGTCCAATTTCGGCATTAGTCAATAGCACAACTTCTGCATATATGACTCACCCAGGATGTGAATTAAGATTTCTGATGGAGGGGGGGGGGGGGATAGAATCCTACATAGAGAATATCACAAACAGCAGAACTCCAATTATCCGAATTCCAAATATCCGGATTGCCAATTATCCGGGTCACATTTCAGGACAGTTTGAAATTTTTTTTTTTTTACTTGGTTATTTAACGACGCTCTATTAACTACGAGGTTACTTAGCATCGATGGAATTGGTGATAGCGAGATGATATTTGGCGAGATGAGCCAAGGATTCGCCATAGATTACCTGACATTTGCCTTATGGTTGGGGAAAACCTCGGAAAAAACCCAACCAGGAATCGAACCCACGCCTGAACGCAACTCTGAATCGGCAGTTGAAATTGTTTATTCAAAGAAAGTTGCATATGTTTAGGTTTTTTTATTTCATGTACTGTACTACCATACATAAGTAAAATTCTGTTCTGTAAGGAAAAATTCTTATAATTTTAATCCATTTAAAATACTATTTGTTCAAATATGTGTAACTTTGTTCATGATAAACTGTAGGCCTATAGTCATTTTGCACTTTTAATACATGCAGTACCTTACTACTCTTTTCATTTTCGACCCAATTATCCAGGTTCCTGCATATCCGGATCACACTACCCTCTATTATTCCGGATAATTGGAATTCCAATGTATAAAATTATTATTATTATTATTATTATTATTATTATTATTATTATCATTATTATTATGGCTCAATGCTTGGTCGCACTGAGTTGCTTGTCATGCATCTTCGTAATAATAATAATAATAATAATAATAATAATAATAATAATAATATCCATGAGCGAGCTTAAGATAAGGTGTGCATGTCCTAAGCAAGTTATTGAGTGCTGTCAGCTTGCAGGTGATGATAATACATGAATGTTATTTTCTTTGCTTACTTTATACTTTATAAAGTATACTGGTATTAAAACAATTATATTTTCTGAGTGAGAGATAGAAGTTATCCCTGGCAGGAATGTTAATATGAATTTGAGAGAGGAGGATAACTTTCCAATGGGGGGGGGGGATTCCCCCGTTAATTCGCACCTTGGACTCGACAGTCACATTTTCAATAAAAACGTTAAAAATGTACAGGCTGATGAGACGGTCCTTCCACATGCCACATACACGAAATTCCTTATTGCTTGCTGGGAGACTATCAGTGCTGGGTTTCTTTTGACCAATAACACATGTTCTGTTTACTTCGGCATTAATGTAAACTTCATAGGAGAATATAACATTGTGTATAAAATTTTCCTTCTCAGTCATCTCCTGCAGGAACCATCGACCGAGAACGAGCTTTGTCCACTTTAGCAAATTATTCAGGAGAGCAATTTCAAGTTTGTCTTTAGCAAATTCTTTCCCTGTATGCCAAATGCCAAATATAAAATCTGTCATAGCACTCAGACTGTTCAAATTATCACAGTGTTTCTCATTCATAGGATTAAACTAGTGGTACATGGAATCCTACTCCACACAACACATACGAGGCCTGTCTAAAAAGCATCCGACCTTAAATTTTCCCGCGCAAAGTAGTGATTCTAAGGCGGCGCCACTGTGCACGGTGGAAGGAGGAACCGTAATGCACATGCTTGAATTTTTTCACCGCATTCGCTTGTGCCAGTCACTGGCTGGTGGTCGCCAAGTAAGGTGCTGTTCTAAGTGTTTGTCGGATTTAGTTTTCTCGAAAGATGACTGAACGAATTGAGCAAAGATACTGCATCAAATTTTGTCAAAAGCTTGGTGATTCTCAAAGTCAAACAATTCGTAAGATTCAGCAGGTGTTTGGGGAAGATACGATGGGTGTAACACAAATTAAGGAGTGGTTCAACCGATTCAAAGATGGCCGCACATCAGCGGAGAGTGAGCAGCGTTGTGGCAGGCCCCAAACTGCTCGGAGTGCAGCTGTTGTTGAGAGGGTGCGAAATTTGGTGATGGCAGATCGTCGTTTGACTGTGCGGGAGATTGCCGAAGAGGTTGGAGTGAGTAAAGATTCTGCACATGCAATTTTGCGTGATGATTTGAACATGAACCGAGTGGCTGCGAAATTCGTGCCCAAGTTGTTGTCCCCGGAACAAAAAGACCTCCATCGTGACGTTGCACAGGACCTTCTGGACACCGCCAACACTGATCCTGGGTTTCTGAACACCGTGATAACTGAAGATGAGTCATGGGTGTACGGGTATGACCCAGAAACAAAAAGACAGTCGTTGCAATGGAAGCATCCCGAGTCTCCAAGGCCGAAGAAAGCGTGGCAGGTGCGAAGTAAAATCAAGGTGATGCTGACTGTTTTCTTTGATGTCCGCGGAATTGTGCATCACGAATACGCACCAGAAGGACAAACGGTGACAAAGGAGTACTATCACGATGTTCTCCGGTGACTCCGTGATGCAGTTCGGCGCGAAAGACCAGACATGTGGATGGCGAACAACTGGCACTTGCATCACGACAACGCCCCCGCACATTCATCCCAATTGATCCACACTTTCTTGGCCAAACATGGAATTACAACCGTTCGCCAGCCTCCCTACTCTCCAGACCTGGCTCCTTGCGACTTCTGGTTGTTTCCAAAATTGAAGACACCACTGAAAGGATCCCGTTTTGAGAGTAGAGAAGAGATAATGCGGAACGCGACGAGGGAGCTGAACACCATTCCAAAAGAAGACTTCCAGAGGTGTTTCCGGCAGTGGAAGGATCGGTGGGCTAAGTGTGTGCAAGCACAAGGGGCCTACTTTGAAGGGGATTAGGGTCCCAACCCCGTCAGGTATTTGAAATATTTTTTCTGGCTAAAGGTCGGATACTTTTTAGACAGGCCTCGTATTAACTCATTAAAAAAAAAAGTGAACAAAAAAAGTGTGGTCAGGGTCATTTTCTGTTATTCGGTACCGGTACAGAATTTGGATTTTGTACGGTTGGATTTTTCCCTTCTTCATTATGGCATTAATGGAAGACCACAGAATACAGAATTCCATGCTTGTTCGCCAGATTGACTTCTTATGTGAAGCCTGATAGAGAACATACAAAACACATACCACAGTACCACAGGCTAGTATATACAGTCACGAAGCTTGAAATGTTGAGGGTACTAGGAACAATAGACTATGCAGGTACTATTTCGCATTGACTGTAATGAGGTGATAGTAGCAATCCTAGTGGTTAGTAACTATCTATGGATGCATATTCCCTACGTATTGAGCTTCGTGACTGTATATACTAGACTGTGACAGTACTATCTTTCCTATGATGCAGGACTTTTCAGATTGCCTGCAGAATAAGAAATACAATAAAAACCAAACCAATGAATATCATGGTCGGGTATGACAAAAAAAAGTACCCAGTTTCTGATAAATACTACAAAAAGTGCTTTGATTTCGACTGTCAGTATGAAATTGAAACCAAAAACATTTTGAATAGATTAATTTTTACTGGTGAAAGTAAGTAAAATGCCTGTCAGGCAGTAGGCATAACCTGTTATGGAAGATAAATGAGTTATATTGTGGTACCCTAACCACTGAAGTCAAACACAATGAATATCATAACAGCTGATATCTTCATGCCATGAATTTCACATTCTGCAATCCTCTCTGGAGCAGAAATTTTCGCATTTTGTTATGTGCAATTAACTGATTGCTGCAATTTGTCTTTTATTCCCTCTCTTTTTTTTTAAGGTTTCATTAATAGGCTATGGCTCACATAAGATATAATATCTAAAAAATGATCTACACTGATTGTACAGCCTAAGACAAACTTTCATTTAGCTTCATCTTCCATCTCTGTATGACGTTTTGATAAACTACATATATTTCACCAGTCCAACAAACAGGGCTGCCAAGTTAAAAATCCGAAATAAGCTGGAAATCGTATTAAAAAAAGCTGACACCACTAATTATTATTTTCATAAGACAAATTATAAGTAAATATATTACCATGCATACAATAATAAATTATTCGGAAAAATCTGAAATACTGGTGTAGCTAAGCTATTTACAGGGTATAGAATGCGCATACTAAAGGGAGTGGGTGACGGGAACCGGCCGTTACATCATTCTCATCAGATTATGGGAATTATTTGGCATTGAAAATGTGAAACACACAACAAATATAGCCAGAATACTAGAAATTACTTTTGTTATATTCTTCAGTGGCACATTTGGCTTTATTGAAATATTTTTCATCAAATACTCGTTCATGGTACTTATCCTCATAGTTTAATTTGCAAATACCATGGAAGAGAGAGTTCTGTTGTTTTCATTAAGGAACAAAATTGAATTTTATTTTGTCGTCTCTATAAAAATGTAAATTGAAAATTGAAATAAACCGAATAATACAAAATATAGACTAGTACAGCACTTGTGAAAAAAGCTGACAAAAGGTACCATACATTGACAAGCTGAAAAACCTTAGAAAATGCTGATGTCACTTTTAACAGCTAACACTTGGCAGCCCTGAACACACTGCAAATGACTGACATCTGAAAGAGCAAAATTCATGTCCATGTGTGGTGTGGGAAGACAAAAAGGGAAGATAAAGTTGGCTCTACTTAATTATTAACTTCTAGTCGTCAATTTCTCAGATGAAGTATTACGATATTATATATAAAAAAAAAAAAACAGCACTCTATGAATAAGCACTCACTGTACTAACATTCGTATAAATAGAGAACTCTGGTTTGATATAAACTAAATGCTCACAAATGATAAAAATACAAAAATTATAGACAAAATGCACTAAATAAAGAAATATTATATCTAAAGAATCATAAAAATACTAATAGTAACCAAGTACATAAACAGGTTATGTCCAACACTGTGTAAGCATTGTGAACAAAAGTACAAACTTAAACTAAATTCTTGGCACTTCTAGGAAAGCATCTTGGTATACACAATTTTTATAAGATGGAGGATAGTTTGGTAATGGCAAGGAGAAGAAGCGCATGTCCCTATCTGAGATCAAACACAAATACTTCCACTTCACAGCCAGTTGCTTCTTCTAGCTTAGTTATCTGAGATCTTAACACAGGGAATGCTATCAGTTATGCTGTTAACATTACACTTAAATAAAAGTAAGAACATAATTTTAATTATCAGCTAATCTCTCAAAGATTTGCATAAACATTTAATTGTGGTGTATAAGATAAACAGTATTAATTTAGTTATACTCAATTAAGGGCAGTAAAGTAATTAACATAATTACTTGAGAAATTAGCAAGATCACAAGCACATTATTATATCTTGTACTCCATGCAGTCTTCAAAAAATTAATATTCAAGCAGCATAGTAAAAAATCAATTACATTTTGTGTAAGTTAGATACGAAATTGCTATGATAAATTGAACTTCATATAAACTAAAACTTTGTGAAATATAATACATATTCTGTATTTCTCCAATCAATTATCACTTTTCTAAATGACCTGTACATCGGAGACAATTCAAATTTAGCGGAAGTACGTGTTATAAATTCTCAGTAAAATATGTTCCTGGAATTACCAACTAAATATTATTTTGCATTGCAGGCATGCCGTTTTGCTAACAGAATTTTGGATTTCTCACTTACACCATGAAGCAGTTAAATTTATAAGATATCAGTAAAATCAGAAATTCATTTATATCAATTCTTAATAGTAAGAAATGGAAAGTCTTACTACTTTCGGTTAAAACTAGTGTTCTGTAGTAACAACTAAAACCTCATGCTTCAATTAAGCCATGAATGTAAAGTTTAGATCCAAAGTTTACTAACGTAACCTAAAATTCGTGGAAACTGATTTCTGATAAATTTCAATAAAGTGAGAGTTAAGAAACGGAACATTTTAAATAGATTTAGGCTACTTCACCCAGCAAAAGAATAATAGAACTGAAAATGAATTTAGGTTAGGTTAGTAAAATCTACATGTTAAATTTTAAACTTTTTTTTTTATGAAGTAAAATCTAGACGTTAAATTTTAAATTTATTCTTTTAACAAACGGCTTTGTGATTTGTACTTCATATTAGGAAACATTATAAATGTACAGTATTTGTGGTTTTTACTGTAACATCCACCAAAATTTCAGTACAAATGAATTAATATAATGGAAGATAAAAGTATTTTAATGCAATTTTATATAAAACTTATTAAGATAGGAAAGAATTAATTTATCTGATTATTTCATATCAATTAAAATATTTTATGCATAAGACAATAAATTATACATGGTGTCCAGAACGAACACTACTGATAAGAAAGTTTTATAACTCAGTAACTAATAAATTTATCAAATGCTGTTTGTGTTTACTGCATGTGACAGAGGAATTCAAATTGTTATGGTGGCAACACCATCATTTTATTCTATTGTTGTTAAGTTTTATGCTAGCAACACTGTTATTCCATTCACTGTTGCTGATATTTCTGCATTGATACTTCTGCCGAGCCACACAAGATGCACATGTGGAGATTTACTGATTGTCGAGTTTCTATGTGTTTTGGAGAAATATGGCACATTTGGATAAATTTGTTGGTTGTTAAGTTATGAAAATTTCTTATTGGTAACACTCTGTATATTCTCTTATAGTGATAAATGAACATTATTTGATATTGTTTATTAAATAAAATTAGAGACTGGACAATAATTCTCAGTACTTTGATTAAGCTGCTATTTTCCTTATCAAATAATGGTTAATAGTGTAAGAAACACAATGCTTATTTAAAAAATTTTTATTTTTACATCTCTAAAAACGAGACTCTCGTCAGAATATACTGATAGAAAACAACAACTTCAGTACAAATTTTATACGAGGTAAGAAGATAAAGTAAATAATAATTTTGTATTTATATATAATATCTCGGATTAATTATTACAGTATTGTCTGTTGGCTACCAGTGCATTCAGATAAGGTCAACTATGATCTTTCTGGACTTTTTAACATTATCAAGAAATCAATTTCTAAAATACTCTCCTCTGGGCATCTGTCAGGTTAAACTTACAACTCCCAATGATAGGATTATGACTAAAAAAAATTGAATATTGATGTGGATCGGATATGACCGTTAAATTTTGTCTGGGGCCTTCTCTTTAACCTTACTAACAGATTGAGGAAACAGCACTAGTGAATATCGTAGATTTTTAATCAATATTAAGTATCAAGTATCGAGAAATTCCGATATAGTCCAATTTCCAATGCATGTGACATTAAAAATATAAACAATTTATCATAAAATGTTACATTAAATTTCTATCATGAAGATGTGAATCTTCAGACAGATATTTTTAATATAGCTCACTGGGCTTCAGATAAACCAACAATTCTCTGCACATTTTATCCACTTTCTGATAAATATTCACTGTAGTCCTAATAGCAAAATCATTAACACCACTCCCAAAAATTTTATAAAGAATAAATTTGAACAAAATCAGTTCATGAACAATCTTAAAATTACAAAATTACTTCTATTTAGACTAATGAAATTATATATTTTGCACAGTGATGACTGTATGAAATAATATATTTTGCATAACAACTGCTGTCATGCGAATTAAAAACCTATAATTAGTCGAAAAATTACTCACCTATTATTATTTTGAAAAAAATTAAGTGTTTATGAATAAGCATTATTTAAATACGTATCACATGCTATAGCCTACATTAAAATAATGAAAATAGGCCAATCTCAGCATTATAATTAATATGTTCATTTCTAATATGCCAGAAGACAGAAATAAAAATCCTGAATAAGTGGCAGACAGCCTAAGAAGAAAAAGCAAAGTAAAAACCATTACCTTGAATTCCTGAGTTTTAAATTATATGAAATTAAAAGTAAATGTAATAAAATTTGTGAAGATTTTCAATTCAAAGGCACCTCAAAATAAAAGCAATAACAACAACAAACAATATTTAATAAAAACTACAGAATTATTGTATTATTCAAAACTATCGAATTGGCTGATAATTTGGAAACAATTAAATGAAAAATAAGAAATGAAATATTCAATAGTTTGATTCTATTATTGAATATGGTCAACTCTGTCAATAGTGCTTGTGACTAACAGACACCAAATTGTTAGGAGATCTGTGCATGCAAAGCAAATTTAGGTTATCAAATGTCTATTACTGCCCATTTTTTTTCTCTGGTCAAAAATGACTATGTGCACATAAGAAAATGAGAAGTAAAATCCATACGGTCTTTATTTTATATAGCCTTATTATTAGAATGGTATATAAACTCTTAACAAATTATTTATTATATTACAGTTTTACATGTGAAAATTAAATTATTATAAAAAAATAACAGAACAATATATCTATATCTTGCTTCAGAAAATATATAACTAATAAAAATTAATATATTTCTATTCAATTTAACAGTCTTATAACTTCGTAACTGAATATTTTATTTACATTAACATAAATAGTTTCATTGCATTCATCACATCAGTTACAGAATTATAATTTCAATTGGAAGAAAAATGACGTCTTCTTTTATGTTTTGTGATGTTGAAAATATTATGTACCTTTAGATGTGTGAATGAAAAAAAATTTAATTCTGATATTTCTTTCATTTTAATATACCCTCTCTTTTGTCAGAAAATTTGCGCAATATACTGGAAAGATTTAAATTATATATTTTATGTTGCTTTCTAGTTTGTTTCTTATTTGTACAATTATCATTTATACAACTTTATATAAGCCCAAACAAAGATGCATTATCCTAAATCTATGCACAGTTACCATGCACAGTTACCACCTTAGATACACTTCTTTACATTAAGCAAAAGATTTTACTATGGAATTCGAAATGTCGCTGCTGCAGAATCTGTTTCCAGAAATGCTAATGGCGAAACTTATGTACGTTCTGTAATATATTTTATGTAAGGTAGGTATGTGTAATGAATTTACAAGATAAATTTTCTATTTCTTGAGTACCAGATAATTTGAGCTCATAACAGAAACTTCATTGGCCACATCCATTACAGATAATTTCGAAATATTAAAAAATCGCAGAATCACAGACACAAGATATATGACTAGTTATGAACATTTGCTTATATAATCCATATGAAGAGTGTGATCCCGAAACTCACTCAGTTCATTTGGCCATTTTTATAACTTATACATATACGTATATGATTTTTTAGACCTCCATCATTATATTTTAAGTTTATTTTCTTTCAAAACAACGACAATCCTTGTCTAAATATTTCTGTTACCGTAGAAGTGGGTAAAGTCGATCATTTGCGATTTTTATTGAAAATTATATATTTTCTCAGTTACTTGTTAAGATTTTGTTATGCTGACTTCATTGCCTGACATTGCAAATGCAAGCGATAGGGACAACAAAAAGCCTGCGAATGCCAACAATGGGAACACAGTGTAACTACCGTTGAAGTGAAAATTGTTATTTTCAACTTTTTCTCTTAAATGAAAACAAAGTCTTACAAACTCTAAATTATCGTCAGAAGTGAAAGGAGACAGGAAGTATACGTAAGTACTTTTCACTGAGATTGTATCCTGAAATAATAGTTTTGCAGTTCGTAAATGTTAATATTGAAACTTATTATTTTAAGGAAACTTGTACCTTTGCAGGGTTAAGTCGATCATGCCATCGACCTACTCGAAGCAGATAGGACCAGCAGGAAGAATAAATTATTCACCGAAATATCTCCAACTAATACTTTTAAACAGAAAAGTGTCATAGTATAGCTTATATTGATGGAATAGTGGGGAAAGAGGAAGACGAAATTATGGTGAATTTCTTGTGCAAGAGAAGCACTGCCAAAGGAACATATTTTGTACATCCCTCTGTACCTAACGATGGGAACAACGTAGTTTCTAAAGTGATATGAGGAGGGGAAGATTTCAACATCTGATATAAACCTAAGCAATGTTGAATTGCATTTTAGATTATAATTGAAATGTGGGTATTTCAATGTAAATTTTGAATTCTTAAATCTTTTTTTTTTTTTGGTATGTGACGTATTAAAATGTGTTTTATGTTTTATAAGTTGGCAATCATAGTCACGTTTGTACACTGGAGACCTATAGGCCTAATTGTATCGAATAGTATGATCACAGTAACAAAAGATACACTATATAATGCTATAGGCGTATATTGGAGATTATTATTGTTTTTACACGCTCATAACAAATAAAATATATGTAATACACTTAATTTGTTTTTTAAAAACATAAACAGTGATCGACTTTACTCCGCAATATTTTAAAATCGATCTTAAACTAAAAATTCAATGGTGATCGACTTTACCCTATTTAAGCAGGTAACTTCGATCACAAGTCAAATAAAAAAAATAAGTTTTTGATAGATTTTAATTCAATTCTTGTAACATGCCTTCATAAGTGAAGGATATGACGACAAAACGCTATTTTCTGAGGAACTTCGCTCCATTGCATAACCTCAATATCATAAAAAAATTGCAAAATTTTGATCGACTTTACCCTCTTCTACGGTATTGTGCATATCACTTGAAAACTCGCTCAGTCCATAGATCGGTGGATAAAAATACTAGCCTGGTCCTTTCATAAAAATGAACTGAATGCGTTCTGGGGCCACACCCTTCAGATTTACTCACAAAAATACTAAGTTTATTCTACATAATAAACATTTTGTGATTTATGCTTCTTTTACTATTCTTAATGTAATTCTCTTCAACATGTAACATACTTTTGCTTCTGATCATAATGACGAAGAAGAAGAAGAAGAAGAAGAAAATCTAGTATATGAGAATTTATTCATCACTGATGAAAAGGGTTGTAATACACATGAAAAATGTGTGTGTGTGTGTATCCAATGCCTACCCACTTCACTTGCGTGATACAGTTCCGCATATTGCGGATAGATGACAGGACTGTGACTCATTTTTCTAGTTGTACACCACTTCGGCGGGTCACACTGTACATGATGTGTATCTGCGGAGAGTTATGTCGTGTACTAGGGTGAGTGTATGTGTAAGTGTTCGTGTAAGTGTAGTGTCTGGAATGAGTGATGATGATGAAGATGTGTCACCACGTCTATTGTATAATTCCATATATGTATATTTTTACTCAGCACACGAGCTAATTATATAACTCCATATATGTATATTTTTACCCAGCACACAGGCTAAGTATTAATGCGTTGGACTTATTGGCCTGGGTTCAAATCCAGCTCCACCCTGAGTTTATAATTTGTGTTGAGTAAACCCGTATTCAGAGTAACACAGAGATTTTCTATGGGTACTCCAGTTCTCCTGTGATATCCCAACAATTCTTCATCATTATTTACGAGTATAACGTAGATCCACCATCTGTGGAGCACTCTAAATAGTCTCTGATGAACTAAGTGATCTATGCTTCTTGGCATTAGCAACATCTATGATCCCACTTGTAGACTCATGGCAAATAATGGCAAGTTAAGGCCCCTGCTATTGGGAAAAAATATATATATTTATTCAAGCAAGAATATTTAAAAATATAAACAAACTATAAATTGAAAATGTAATTATTGATTGTATTCAGACTGTTAATTTTTCTCATTTTGCTGAAATTTTGATCTTACAACACCAGTCATATTTTTCTGATTCTTGTACGAAGTCCTAAAATGTGTATTTGTTCTTCATTTTCTGAAACTTTTGAGTACCTGATAGGTCTCATATTATACTAAATTTGTAACATTGTCCGATACAATCTATTGATAGCCCGTTTCTTTTTCTGTCTAATGGGCATCCTTTCTATTTTAGCATTAAGTCCGGCTTACTTACTTACTGGCTTTTAAGGAACCCGGAAGTTCATTGCCGCCCTCACATAAGCCTGCCATTCATCCCTATCCTGAGCAAGATTAATCCAGTCTCTATCATCATATCCCACCTCCCTCAAATCCATTTTAATATTATCTTCCCATTACGTCTCAGCCTCCCCAAAGGTCTTTTTCCCTCCGGCCTCCCAACTAACACTCTATATGC
Source organism: Periplaneta americana (assembly GCF_040183065.1). Lineage (NCBI taxonomy): Eukaryota > Metazoa > Arthropoda > Insecta > Blattodea > Blattidae > Periplaneta > Periplaneta americana. The sequence continues at coordinate 62,776,000 of NC_091118.1, read as the reverse complement.
ATTCCTGGATTCGCCCATACGTGCTACATGCTCTGCCCATCTCAAACGTCTGGATTTAATGTTCCTAATTATGTCAGGTTATGAATACAATGCGTGCAGTTCTGTGTTGTGTAACTTATTTGAAGGTTAAGTCCGGCTTAGAAAAATAAAACAGATGGTTCTAAGTATATACAATAATTTAAATTAAATCAAAGAACTTGTTTTTACATCTTGCAAACATAGTAAACAAAGTAAAATTTTGCTGCCTTTTGATGGAAGCCATGGAAACTCGACTAAATTTAAGCTATGATGAGGGTTTTTTTTTAGTAGGTTCTTTAATGATACATCAAATACATGGTCACCTAGCGATATCTTATTACAGAATTATTAGTTGTCATGTTCGAAACACTGATTCTGATCCTAGTTGAGAATGATTCTGGATTTGAATGAATTAAAATTTGGATTATTTATTGCTAAACGAATAACGAGTTCAATTGAAAATGTATTTAATATACATTTTATTGTTTTGAAAAAGCTTAAATATTTTAATTACTATATACCATGTTCTGCTTAGAGGGATCGAGAAATAAATTCTCACCAATTAAAATCAGATGAAGATATTGTTGTGATTTACATCTAACAAGATGTAGAAACTGTCCAAGTTTATGCAACACTGGTTTGAAAACAGCTGCATGTTTAACTAATGTTTAACACAGAAACAAGCCTGGCGCCATTCAGTAGAACATTCTGTCATTGGACCGTTCTTCATCGAGGCGAGTTACAGGGAATGTGTATCTCGACATGTTGCAGAACTTTTGTTGTTGACAACTCCCCTCAGAATCGGTGTTTCAGCAACAAGGGACTCCACGCCATTACTAGTGCGTAACTTCTTGAATGCAATCTTTCTCGATAGGTTGATTGGAAGAGGAAGAACCCTTGCCTGGCCACCTAGGTCATTGACGCCCACTGACTTTTTTCTGGGGCTTTGTGAAGTGTGTTGTGTACCAACATGGTAGAGTTGACACTCTGGAAGAACTGAGACAACGCATTACTAATGCAGCTGCGCTAGTCACTTCACAAATGTTACAGAACACTAGGTAGAAAACTGAGTACCATTTGGATGTCTGCATGGTAACTCGAAGCACACACATTGAGTTGCATTGATCGTTCTCTGAAACTCGAAGAGTTTTTTCATCAAGTTATGCAAAAAGTTATGTTATAAAACCATTATTTATACTTTAAGGCGTTAGGTACAGCTTACAGCAGTAAAATTTTTAGAAATATTCAACATTTTTTTCCTCCATTACTGTATCTTGTACAATAATGAAAATTGGTATGTGTAAAACACTGTCCTCCTGCGATATGAAAAAATATTTTTACGATTTAAAAAGAATTATTATTATTATTTTTTTTTTTACAAATTCAAAATAGTGGCAGTTCACTGTGCAGTGATGAAGCGTTTCCCTCATAACTCATAAACTTTTTAACTTTTTCATGTTCTCCCTCTTTTATTTTATTGCTGAAATTCATGTTTACAATATCATGCTCTTTCAACTTCATTGCTTAATAAATAATATTTTCATTATTTTGTGTAAAAAAAAATACTGATATCTGATCATTTTTAAAATGAATTTATTTTTTATCTGACAATTTATCAAAGACAGAGAAGTGATCTTGCACCATATTGTAGGTATAACATGCATAAATACACACAAAAAATTTCATCACAGAATGTTGGATAGTTTTTGAGTTATGTGGGAAATGCTTCATCACTGCACAGCGAACTGATTTTTGGAAAAAAAAAAAAAAAAAAAAAAAAAAAAGAATGTAAATAATTATTTTTAAATAGTAAAAATACTGTTTTCATATAATAGAAGGACAGTGTTTCACACAGACTAATTTTCATTATTGTACAAGATACAGTAATGAAGGAAAAAAATGTTGAATATTTCCAAAATTTTACTGCTGTAAGCTGTACCTAACCCCTTAAATTAGCATTTATTTCTCAATCCCTCTAAGCGAAACACAGTGCATTTATATAATTCTTCTACTTATACTGTAATAAGCATTTACAAGATACTAAATGATAAAAAAATATTTTGAAAAATATATTACTACAAAGGCAGTTCAGATACAAATGGAAGTGTATAAAATTTACTAAAAATAAGAATTAATTTGTATAAATTTATAAAATGTATATTAATAACAACATTAAATTTACGATGTGGTAATTATCAACACGATTTATAATCAAGTGAATCTTGAATATCCAATGACAAGTAACTTTGTGCGGGAAAAGAAAATATTTGTGCGGGGAAAAGAAAATGCAATTAAATAATTTTCAAAAATATAAAAATCTCTAAATCATTACCAGCAAAATTACATTGATGATGAAGATAATTACATAAAAATACACGTAACTAGTTGTATATTAAGCGTGATCCAATATTCACATCAAATTAATAATATAAATAAGAGCTATAAATAAAACTGGAAGCACTATTTATGAGGCATATTTTGTATCATAAGACTAAAGAACGTCTTTGGAATTACATCTTTGTGATATTAATATTGCACAGAAGTTGAGGAAATTCATTGTACAGCATTTCTCAAACTACTTTTTCTATGAAATAGGGCCTACTCCAAGAAAACTGAGTGAACGAGAAGTAAAATAACATCAAAGTGAGAAGAAAGACAATTAAATATATCTGATGTAGAGAAAACAAAATTACTTATCTTATCAATGAAATATTCTTTCATTTTCTAGCTTGAGAAACACTGACACTATGATAAAGCACCTGTTAAAAAGAGACTATACTTTCAATGATTTCAAATCTGTTTCGAAATAACATAGGTTATAGACATAAGATCTTATGATCAATTAGCTTTTTGAAGATAATACTCAAGATTAGAATAATAATTTGGAGTGACGAAATCCAGTTATGCTTCGTTATATATATTTGCATAATGATTACCTCCATTTCATTTACAAATTTCATTTCACATACTTTGATTTTTGCGTGTTAGTAAGTACAAATATGTAGGAACGAAATGAGAGAATATCGCTTCTGTTCGTGACATCATCAGCAGTTCTCAAATACGCTAAACTCTAGAATACAGGTAAGAAAACTGTTCCCTCATTAGTCACTGTGCCAAAAAGAGAGGAGAAACAAGTAAAGATGGCTATGCAATGTATTCCGAATAATTATCCCTAGACCAAAGACTTTGGCAGCTTAGTTGATGTTATAGCAAAATATCAAATTAAAATTAGTAATGTGTCTGATCAGCTAATAAAGACGAGAGTATTTCCCCTGAACCAAAAAATTATTGTATTTTCCCTTGCACAAAAAAAAAAAAAAATCAGTGAATGAAACACAAGTATATCTCCTCAAATGATTATTTCGCAAACTAATTTGTACAGTTGACCTTGATTTCTTGTCATGTTATACTACGGTTTTAGCTGACTTACCTGTATTATAGAGTCATTCCCTCAAACATTTGTTTCTAAGGTTATGTTATACTTGTAAAAGTTTATTAATTTCAAGGCACTGATGAATTGTTAAGATTATCCTGTCATCTATTGCTTAACTTCGTAGATGGATTAACAATCAATGTTTGCAATATTCTCTATTTTCTGTACATAAAAACATCAATAACATTTATAATATTTTATTTAGTATTTAGTCAATTACGGATCTATGATATATTTTTTTCTCTATGTCTAAAGTTAAATATTTTTATTTCTAATCTCTCTCTGGATAAAATTCAGTGAAAGTGTTGGATCCGTGATGGTGACATACATATTCTTATTATAAATGTAATATAGTAGTTGTTATGGGATAACAACATATGAAATTAGAATTATTCTAGAGAAACTGATAAAGAAATCACCACGTAACTTGGAGCTGCAGACACACATAAGCAGGAGAACATGGCAGTGTGTTTTAAAGAGTTTGCATTTAAAATCATATCGTGTCACAGCTGTGCATCAATTACAGGGAGTTCAACAACTGCAAATGTGTACATTACTGCACATGGTTTCTGAATAGCATTGATGCAGGTCTGTTAAACTCTTCCCGGTACATAATGAGTGTTGAGGCTGGTTATGTAAATTTCCAGAACACATCGTACTGGGTGGCAATGAACTCTAACCTTGTGCACAAACAGCCATTTCATGACCAAATGTATGAACGCACATCACTGAACCAATATTTTTTATATATATATATAATATCATCAATACGAAAGTGTACATGAAGATTTTTTATGAATTCTGTACTCATCTCACTCAAATATCCCTGCATTATACTTGTTTTGTTTTTTTTTTTTTTAATATGGAACATAACATTAATGCTGTGATCAGAAAAACAACTGAATGTCACAAACCATGGTAGGCCTGTTGCTGTGGTAACAGTGGTTGAGTTGCCAAAGTTACAGTGGTGAGTGCTCAATAACTCTTTCGGCGACATTTATTATAAAAGTTTATGGAATGTTTGCCATCTAAAAAGCTTATCAATTGCTGAGTGAAATGTATTCACTAAATTAGCATGATGTTACATAGATCAACGTTTCTGGCAAATATTTGCCATCTTCAGATCATTTTGGTGTAAATGTAACAATATGAACATATTACTGAATAAGAATACAAACAATGTCAAAAATTAAAATAATTACAAACGAACAGTTAAAATAATTACTGCTACTTGATAAGTTGTTTAAAATATAACACTAAAACAATGAAGAAAATTAGCTTAATGAATTGTATGACAAATGGTATTGTTTACAGCTATTTGTTTATGTAACACATTTGTTGGCTCTTATAGCTGAGCCAACAAATGTGTCATGTAAACAAATAGCTACAAACAATACCATTTGTCATACAATGCATTAATGGAAGCTAACTTTCTTCACTGTTTTAGTGTTTTACATTTTAAACAACTTATCAAGCAGCAGTAATTATTTTAACTATTCATATTAATTATTTTAATTATTCACATGTAATTATTTTAATTTTTGACATTGTTTGTGTTCTTATCCAGTAATATGTACATATATTGTTACATTTGTAACATGTTTGCCATTTGTCAAAAACATTCATATATGTAACATGTCACACACATCATGCTAATTTAGTGAATACATTTCACTCAGCAGGTGACAAGCTTTTTAGATGGCAAACACTCAATAAACTTTTATATTCTCAGCTTATTGGCACTTATAATATGCTTGTAAAGACGTTTATTATGTTAGCACTGATATGTTTCGTCTTTCATTCTCTGTCGATTTTTATATAATTTTTTTTACTTTTGCGTCAATTGTCAATTAATGTTTTAACGTCAGCCATCTAATGTCAATTGCTAGCTCTCATCAGCTGACAGCGTGTTAGTCCATATTGTCAACATAGTGCTGTAGTTCCAAGTTCGGCCGCTTAACTGTCATGTCCCAACTTAAAAAAAAAAACAGGTATAGGCCCATGAGGTCTTCTATGAAAAACGAATGGTTAGTAAAAATTTATGGCCTTCACATTCTTCAGACCTTTCAACATATGATTATTATTTGTGAGGACATTTGAAGAACATGGTGTACGATACAAATTCACACACAATACAGGAATTGAAGAAGAATATTAGCCATATAGTCGCACATCGTTTCTGTAGTTATTTCTACTAATATTATTCTGTATTTAATCTATATGAATCCAGGTTACTTTTTCGTATGCCAGCCAGTAGTACAGTATAATATTATTGGCAATGATTGATCCAGGGGTAATTTAAAAATCTGTGTCAAAAAATTAAGTTTATTGGATGTATTTACAAAAAGACTCTCTCATGGAACCATGATTCCATTAGCTATTAGTTTTTTTTAAGTTGTACTTCTGCAAGAATCCTGTCAGCTTTGTGAATTAATGATTGTTTTCTGACTCATAATGGTTTCCAAAGTTAATAATTACTGAATATGATGGACATATAACTTTATAAATGATATGTAAGAGATCTATCCATTAAATACAGTGATAAGTATAATTATTATAAAATATTAATGAAGAATATCGAGTGTGGTGTTGTGTAAGTGATTGAAATATTATATAATATATGAAACTGTAAAAATGCCAAACATCACTGTCACGGATTCAACTCTTTAACCTAACATTCTTTTATAGTCTACTTCTGATCAAAAATGATCAAGAGAGTAAATACAGTGATATATATTATATTAGGTTATTCAAAAGTAAGCACTGAAACTCTGTTAAAAGTGAAGTTTAAATATAAGTAAAGATAAAAACACAACTTCATTCACAGAATAGACAGAGATTACATCAAATATGATCGCAATTCGTTTTTAACCCTCTCTTTCAGAATCTGTACAGCACCCAAAACAAAATCCTGCGAAATGTTTGGACTTCCTGAGTAAATGATTGCCCAAATTTTTCATTACTGTAACAATGACTAAGATCAATTACATCTGGAATGGCTTGAATAGCTGTGATTTATTTACATTTGAAAATAAAATGTCAGATAACAGAAATGAAACAAATATAAACAAGTATCGTAACATTAACCCAATACTTTGTTAATTAATTAAATTACTGTTTCTATTTTTATATAAACTTACTTTCGACAAAGCTTCTACAATTTAAAAAAAAAAAAGTGACCTTACTTTCAAATAACCCTATATAACGGTAGGCTAATTAACTATAAACAGTTACGTGAATGGAATGATTAAAATGTCATATTATCAAACTGTCTCTTTTCCTTTTTGGAATGTAACTACTAAAACACAAAAATTATTAAAACACTATTTCTGTGTTTCTTACTTCTCGAATTTCTTAGATTGCACTTAATTGCGAGAGTTGTTAAGAGTTCAGAAGCCTCTAAAGTTTATCCAACTCCTGAGTAAAAATAAAATAAAAGGTCGGAGAAGGCACACAGGCATAGTACTTCCATTTTGAAAGCTCATGTTAGAAGTGTATTACCTGTCTTTCATTTTATATAAATTAATTATTAGTTACGTTTTTCCCAGGACTTGTCCTAGACGCATTTTGTTATAAAATGCTACGAATCTGGACACCTGCACTGAGCGCAGTCCTCCATGTTTTGGTCGAATTCTTCTATCTGCAGCGTCATCTCGAAGAAGTCAAACTTGGAACGAATTTCATGTGAAGCTGTCTGCAGAATCTTTTGCGGGCTGACACCAGGAGCTGCATAATTAAATTAAATTAAATTAATCTTTTTCAATAACATTCACTCACTTACCTACCCAATCACCCTTCTCTCTTCCCCATCCCTTCTCCTTTCCCCTTTCTATCTGCTCATTAGAAATGACAGAATGACATAATGCTTGGATATGCAGGAGAGGGTAAGTTAAACATAAAATGGGATTGGCATGAGCATGAAAGAGGGAGTTCTAGTAATAAATGGAAAATGAAGCAATGTGATTAGCCAGGAAAAACCCGATGCAAACTCGTGTGTGAAATTTAAAGAATAGCGCTTTTAGCCTAGTTCCTATTATTATTATTATTATTATTATTATTATTATTATTATTATTATTATTATTATTATTATTATCATCATCATCATCATAATTATTACTATTCTTATTTTATTATTATTATTATTATTATTATTATTATTATTATTATTATTATTATTATTATTATGAATAATTGTCTTTTTTTTGTATGCCTCATTTATTTTGACCTGCTGTTCACATATTATTATGCTTTTTTCTTTCTTTCTGTATGTTATATATTATGTCCGATTTCTTCTTATTTGTTGTTTATTTTTTATTATTATTATTATTATCTTATTCAATTTTGTGTGTAAAATTGTAGTGTAATTTGTAAATTTGTAGTGTTTTTGTAACGCAGTCTTTACTCCTGGTTGAGTGTTAGAGAAGGCCGTATGGCCTTAACTCTGCCAGGTTAAATAAATTATTATTATTATTATTAAAATCTTCAACACAGGGCCTTTAGATTTTCATATAATGTCTTGCCTTCCTTTGTGGAAGAGTTTGATCAGATTGTCAGAGTCGGAGTTAGGAAACGTTAGATGAGTTACTTATGTGGGTGATAAGAACTGCTCTTCACTCACTAGGTGGGAAAAATACATCTGCAAAGAACTCACTATGAAGATGGACTGAAACTCTTTCTTGTGTCGGATTGAAAGCTACTGGACATCTACATTCCTTCTTTTCCTTCATATGTAGGTACATACAGTAGAATTCCTCGTATCCAGCAACTATGGGACAAAACCAGTGCCGGATAATTGGAAAATACGTTTATAGGTTATGCAAAGACATGCTGTACTGCACAAAAATTTTTTTACATGTTGAAATTTAGTAATTTTCATATAGATATTATTAAAAATAAAATTTTGAAATACGTATAATGTTTACTTGTAGTACTGAATACGGTAACGTACATTCATCAGTTCATAATTACAGTAATACATAATAGCATAAGAAATACTAAAAGTTTTCATAACCTTATGACAATTTTCATGTGACGTGAAGAACAGTATAGCCAACATCGCAACTATGAAGACGATGAAGTAGCACTCAATAATTTAGACCTCTTTAACATATCTCTAATGTCTGCTTGTTTATATATACTATCTATCACCTGAATGAAACTTTTACGTGCTGTAGGAACAGAGAATTTCACACTTTTCTATTTAGACTCATCCAACACTCCTTCTAAACAGACGAGTTCAAGTGGTAAATTTAAAGATATCGTCTCTGCGCATTGTTTGTAAGGCCCAAATGACAGCTTACCGATGCTACCCGATCTACTCCATGGACATAACAGGGTTTTCAGTCTAAGTTTGCACGCATGAATAATGTAAAGAGTAAACACAATATACAGCATGTGCGATCCACGAAAACCACTCACATCTTTGTCCAACTCTTCCCTTTCACATGAATGATTTTTTTTTTTAACCTAGCCAAGAGTGCCGTTGTTTTGGTACTGTTGGTTATTTGGGTGCCGGATACGAGGGATTTTACTGTATTATGAAAAATTTAATGACCTATTCTATGAATCAGTGTCCTTTTTCTAACTTCTTTTACTGTATTTCCTCAGACATATTTTCATTCTAGCACAAACTCTTTCTTACTTTCTGATATATGTCCAGTGTGCTATCAGAAGAAAGACTGACACATTTTTACCCATTTATCAATGAAGACTGTTTTGATTCGAAAATCATGTCATTCTGAATGTGTTACATAGCTCATCCTCACACATACAATGTTGTTGTGTATGTACAATCCGAAAAGGAAAATTCCAAAAAAAGATATATGGGCAAATGATGGAACAAGGAGTATGAGAATGCAAAGAAATTATTATAAGAAACATGTGCCAAATCTGTAACTTTACTGCTACGTGGCACTTTCATTGGTTGCAGCTGTGTTATGGGCATGTCATGTGGCCTGTTGCAAAAGAATCTCTTGGACCAGTCATCCGTCATTACCCAGTTATTGATGTAATTACATTATATATATTGATGAACAACCAAGTACCAGCCATTAGTAAAAAAAGTAATCATAATTCCATATAAAAAACGTTCTACATAAATTGTATTGCATTGTTTATATTTCCTGGGCCAAAACATGTAGCATCCTTCTATGTTTTTGTTTCACACACTTTCAGCCTCTCTAAATTTTCTGACAAGATTATGAATTGTACTGCCCTCCTAAGCCAAAAGTCGTATCTCAAGAACTTCAAACTTTCGTGTAATGAGCAATTCGTTAAATTACACACCGCATCCATTTTTGAACCACAATTTTAAGTTTTATATTACAGTGAAATCTCAGTATAATGTACATCAGAAAATCAAATCTTTTATACTTTATAATGAAAGGTACTTTACTCTGAAAACCATGTCTTTTGAACTACCATTGCCAGTTGTGATTACAGTTCTTGTGTCACAGAACAAATTCAAACATAGAAGTATACTTTAAAGAATTATTACACTTTTACAATAAAACACTTAACACTAACAGTTTCAAAAAATAAAAAAATAACAACTTTCTTAAAGTAAGAACTAGATATTACCGTAAGGCGTTCGTAATACTTACCAATAGCTAGATGGGCTGCCAGGGCCGTTTTATTCATACTTAGGGCCCATATCCGCAAGTTATGAACTCGAACAACACCATCAATTTTTAGGAATGTATCCATAACTAAAGTGAAATCCATTCCTTTCGGTATACCTGAAATCATAAATTGGCAACAGTTAATGCCAACGTATTTATTCGCGTAATTTTTTCCCTATTTTCACTAAATTCCGTAGCAATATATCAAGGGGAGGAGGGAGGGAAGTTATGCGATGACAAAATATCAGAAATAAAATGGTCATACTCATAAATATCATCAAACATTTAATTTACTAATCAAATTAATGTTTAATACACACGCACATAATGTATGTAATTTGAGTAATTATGGGAAGCTATGAGACTTTTCTTTGTACCGCTGTGTGTCAGTTCCAATGACAGTAGCCTGGCCTTCACGCGTAAAATATTTTTATCGCAACAAATTCAGATCATTTTTCTTGTAGTCAGAAGAATTATTGGAATTTTTACTGTAGAAGTGGTGGATAAATAACATTCGGTTTCCCGTGCATATTTTTTTGATATTAGGACTCTTCACAAAAGAAGCTCTTGAAGAGAAAGGGGTGTCACAGTTTTTAAATGTAAGAGGGGGAAATCACGTGAGGAAAATTGAATTCTGAAAAATATGTGTTAGAGTCTTGGGGGAGGAGGTATGTGAGGGGAGAATTACGTAAGTAAATATGGTATAACCATCTGCACTCAAATTTATAACAAGTAATCAATTTTTTTACATGTGGATACAATCATGACAAAATTTATTTTCCACAAGAACATTAAATAGCCTAATTTGAAAATCAAGTTTCAAACAACTAGTATATATAGGTCATAAAAATCAAGAACGCAAAATTAATAAATTCGGAGTAAGTTTTTAATTTTTTTTATTTTATTGGGTTATTTTACGACGCTGTATCAACATCTAGGTTATTTAGCGTCTGAATGAAATGAAGGTGATAATGCCAGTGAAATGAGTCCGGGGTCCAGCACCGAAAGTTACCCAGCTATTCGGAGTAAGAACAAAGAATATAGAACACTCAGTAACAGAATTCTACCTTGGCAGATTACACATAACAGACGGTCCATTTTGGAAAGATATTCAAACTGAACAATGTTAACTATATACAAAGTATAGGTACTTAAAATGAAAACACATACCAAGAAGCAAAGAAGTAATTGAGCTTAATTTATCTTAACTGCGATGTTACAATGTTTCCCCAGTATACAGGATGAGTCAAGAGGAAAGGTACATAATTTGAGGGGTGATAATATTGGTGATTCTGAACAAAAAAGTTTATAAGAACATATGCCCTGTTCTTAACAGTTTCGGAGAAAAATAATGGAAACAGTGAGGAAAGGGAAAGTGCAGGTGATAGTAAATTAAAACATTGTTACCTTATGTTCTGTTTAATTGTATACTTTTCTTTACAGAATATGTTCAAAAAGTCCACCATCAACTTCAATGCACTTTGCAGCTCTTGTAGACAGCTGCTGTGTTGCTGATCTGAGCTGATTCGGACATTCCTTAAGCACAAGCATGTAAAATGCGAGCGAAAAGTTCCTTGTTTCCACTTTGCACCTGTAGACTTCGTTCTTAAGTCAACCTCACGCACAGTAATCCAATGGAGTAAGGCTGGGTGACCTCGGTGGCAAAAAATGACTCCACTGTGACCAATTCAACATCCAGGATACGTTTCATTGAACCTACTACAACCTAATGTCGTTTTGATTGCGTCCGCATGTGAGTGCTGATGAAGGACATGAGATTGACGCCTATGATTTTCAAACAGCTGTATGTCAGATACTGTTAAGAACAGTGCATATGTTCATATAAACTTTTTTGTTCAGAATCATCAATATTATCACCCTTCACACCATGTACCTTTTCCCCTGACTCACCCTGTATAGAGAACATTTATAAAATGCACAATACACAAGCTTGAAATATCTCAGAATTAGTTGGATTAGAAAAATACGTATAAAGAGTACAATAAGTAGAAGGATAGCAAATGGCACAGTGTCAGAACCATTTCCAAACAAAACAGAAGTACGTCAAGAGGATGCTCTCTTTCCAATGTTATTTAATACTGCACTGAAAAACACAATCAGGCAATTGAAACTAACACATGTAGGCAAAAAATGTAAATGGACAACATGTAGTACATGCATCATACGTGAATGACTTCGTATTAATAAAAAAAAAAAAAAGAAAAAAAAAAAAAAAGAAGATGACTTGGAAAGAAGAAAGCCATTTGTAGAGTTGAATTATATAACAAAAAATTAAAACTATTAACTTTCCACCAATGTGATGATATAGTTTTTTGTTATATACAACATGAGCTATTCGTTCTGAAAATCTGCAAGGCTATTTCACTTCCACCCTGTATACAGAATACAATGAGATGGACTAGACTGTGTAGAAAACCACGAGACATCTGGTATGTTACACATTAAACTTACACTTTCATTTCCTGATTCCATCACTTGGATTTCTCTAGTGACCCTTCGATATACAGTGAAACCTCTCCTTATGGACACCCCCGAGATACAAACACTCCTCATATATGGACAGACTTTTATGTCCCAGCTGATATAATATAGAAATAATGATAAATTTAACTTCCGTTTACAGACACTCTCAGACACGGACAGCTGTTTCACAGTCCTAAAAGCTTGCTTTACCTCCTGACTGCGGACAGAACTTTGATTTGAAGACCTAATGTGTTACAAAAATGGAAAATTTAGTTTTGGGAACTGTACAGAAATTCCTTAACATGAAAAAAGACAATAAGGGTCTCGTTGGCTAGCACTAGCCCAGCTGGCTACCCCTTGCTAGCTGGAAGCGGGTGGATAAACAAAGTCATAAAATTTAACCTGTCTGATGGGTCCAAGGTTTCCGCGATCGTGAAATTGTATTCGACACATGATAGGGTTAGTAGGATTATTCCCTTCACTTCAATCAGTTGTTCTGTTTTGAGAGATATGACACCTGAACGTAAAGGTTAAGTTGGAAACTTTATATTGCAGTACTGCATAATTGTAGACCTAGAATAAAATTGCATGGCACAGTACTGTATTTTCCTTTTTCGATCTTATCTACTGTAGTTCAAAGTTGCAAAGAATTTACTGTGGTATACTGTATTTAGAATTAAATTACAGTAATACATTTCATTTTAAGCGTGAAGGGATACATACTGCATATTATAAATTTACTGTTAGATTGGGGAGCCTCCCTTCCAATAAAGAACACCTCCTAGATGCGGACAGATTGTTACGTCCCTTCAATATTCGTAAATGAGAGGTTTCACTGTGGATGAATTTATGTCAATACAATTGTTATTGGAATTGCATGTCTGTGAAGTAGGCCTAAATATTGTAACACTTACCTTCCATTAGCACCAACATTGTGTCTTTGATGATCGCGAAAGTTGTTATTAGCACCAGTATTGAAAACAGGAATGTGCAGATAGGATCAATAAGTATCCAGGATGGCTGCAACGAAAACAATACAGTACAAACCACAGATCATGACTATATGATTTGTTTAAAAACTGGTATCATCTTAATGACATTTTCAAATAATACGTTTCAAGCATTTCGTAACAATTCAGTTATTTATTGTTGCTAATGTGTTAGTTGTCAAGGAGAGAATGAGTGAATTAAATTTTAATTCACTGCAATGAATAGAATCATTATTTAGGTCACTATGGACGGTAAAATACTAGTAAATACCAGTTTAGATAGCAGTCATGCACAAATAATTAAATTATTTACTTTACAACAAAGTGAGCAAAATGTTTGTTTACTCCACTGCACAGAAAAGCAATTTTATAATTTTTGTAATCCTAAAAAGTAACAATAGAAAAGAGAATAATAAAAATTTGTTTTAAAAAGTCGGATTTTAACGTTTTAAAATTAGAGCAGACATACAAATATATATCATGATTAACTTTCTTTCACGAGAACAAGAAAAATTTCAACACACATTGGCAAAATTATAATACGAGAAGGAACACATTATTTCATTTCACAGAGTCCAATAGTTCAATGGCTGCTGATATGAAACATGGCTTCAACTACGGATGTTTTACAAAAAAGTGGCTGTAATTTTCTCCCCTTAAGCGATTTGGCATGACATGTGGACCAAGTAGTGTGTCATTAATGATGCCACACCACACATTGACACTAAATCGCACCTGATGAGATCTGACTGCAATGTAATATGCACTTATCTCTCCCAAATGAGCTGGTTGTGTGTTTTAAAAATACCATCCCATGTGAAAGTTTCTTCATCAGTGAACAACACACAACTTGCGAACTGGGGTATCACTGCACTTTGACGCAAAAACCAAATGCACATCGGCTAGGTCTCTCAGGCCCTAGCATTCCATTTTTTTTAATGTTGACTCTCTGATCATTGAGTTTTCAATAAATGTACGTAAAAACAACAGACAATGACGAATCAATGCACATAGAAATAACAAACAATCACAATGTAGCAAACAGTCACAACACTAAAACAAGTGCAATGTCGAACTGGTGTGAGATAGGACACTCAATGATTAATGAAAAATATTTCTTTTAGTACCCTCTATTTACCATATTCTTCTGTAACATAAGTTTTGACCATATTCTTCTGTAACATAAGTTTTGAATCACTCTGTATATAAATAATGCAATTCTAATTTTACAATTTTACTAACAAGACCACATTTTATTGTGTCCAGTGTCTATGTATTAATTGTGTTAAATATTTTAATATGTAACCCAAATGTATTCACTTTATTGTTAGTCAAATCTGTTTATGCAGAATATGTATTCATATTCATGCGTAATTTGCTATGTGTTCTGATGATATGTTATGCCGAAAACATTCAACACTTTGGAATACAGGGCTACTACAAAAGAATCATTCGTTTTCAAACCGCTATATTCTACAAAGTATTACTCCTACAACAATGAGTGATACATCAAAAGAACTGGAAACGCACCTGGTTTGCACTGTGTACACGAGTTGGCAGCACGAGTGTAGTGCCTGCACAAAATGGTGACAAAACAAGAAAAGAGTTTTTGTGTGTTGGAATATGCGAGATGTATGTCTGTTATAACAGTGCAACACGCATTCAGACGACAATATGGACACAAACCGCCATGTAAACAGAGCATTTTGCAGTGGTGTCAGCAATTCAAGGATACTGGTTGTCTGTGTAAGGGGAAAAGTACCGGTCGACCGACAGTGCCCGATGAAACAGTAGAGAGAGTGCGAGAATCTTTCGTGCGTAGTCCACAAAAATCAACAGCCCATGGAAGCCTCAAGCTTGGAATACCACAGCAAACTGTGTAGAAGATTTTGCGACGACAGATAAAGTTCAAACCATATCGTGCACAACTTCTGCAACATTTGAAAGCAGAAGATTACGGGCGGCATATGCAATTTTACACCACAATGCGGGAAGCAATGGAGGACGAAGATTTCGCCGCCAAGTTGATATTTAGTGACGAATGCACATTTCACTTATCTCGGGTTGTTAATCGTCATAATGTGCGTATTTGGGGCAGTCACAATCCTCATGCATTTTTAATGCTTGAAAGAGATTCGCCAAAGGTAAATGTTTTCTGTGCAATGTCACAAACAAAGGTGTATGGTCCGTTTTTCTTTTGTGAGAACACTATTACGGGTACATCTTACCTAGATATGTTGACTTTGTGGTTGTTTCAACAACTAACCGAAGATTCAGACAATTTTGTCTTCCAACAAGACAGGGCACCCCGTCATTGGATGCTTGATGTTCGTGAATATCTGAACCATGAATTGCCGAATCGCTGGATTGGGGGTGTTGGTGCAGATGACAGACCTAATGCCATATGACTTCTACCTTTAGGGGTACATTAAGGACCGCGTCTACATACCTCCACTGCCACAAACACTGGTACAGCTGAGAGAGAGCATCAATAATGCAGTAATGGTCACTGACAGGACAACGCTACACAATGTGTGGAGTGAACTGGACTACTGCCTGGACATATGTCGTATCACCCGAGGGGCACACATAGAACATTTGTAGAGTGTGTTGTGTGTAAGGTTCTTCTGATGTATCACTCACTGTTGTACGAGTAATACTTTGGAAAATATAGCAGTTTGAAAACGAATGATTCTTTTGTAGTAGACCTGTATAATGTTGTAAATATTCAAATATTTTGTAAAATATAACATTACAATTTTAATAAGCAAATTGATGGACCTCTGCATTCTAATTAATTTAAGGTAACAAGAGCTTTCATGGACAAACTTTATTTCACAGTCAGATTTACAATCTCTCAGAGTCTGTGAAACTCGTTTAGTTTATACTGTAGATGAGCAGTGGTTAATAAATATTGATTACCTCTATATCACTTGCCATTTGCAATTAACAAAAGATTAAATTACCGGTAGTAGTAGTAGTAGTAGTAATAATAATAATAATAATAATAATAATAATAATAATAATAATAGCAGTTATGATATTGTCATTGTCAATACCATCATCATCGACACTGATATCCTACCTTAAAATATATAATTAATGCAGCCACAAATACTCCAAAACTCTGGATAAAGTCACCCAGAACGTGGATGTAGGCAGCTCTGACATTGATGTTCTGCTTTTCTCCATGCTGATGATTTCCATGACCCTCTTCACTGTCATGAGAAGCCCCATGAGAATGTCCATGTTGATGAAGAGTGAGGCCCATCCTGCGAAGAACAAGAACCATGTCACTCAGTGCCGCAAAAACAAGTCCAGACTAGAGAAAGTGATGGTACCGAGTATAGCTGTGGCGGGGGGAATGGGGTGAATTTCTGCTACAACTTGATATAAGCAGTGGCACAGTGTGTAAATGCAATGAGCATCATGTTTATTTTAATTTGTAAATTAAGAGAAATGTTCATTCACAATTGTTTACATTAGTTTAGTGCAACACAGAGGTCTTGATTAAAAGATGGACTAGACATCCCAACACATCCTAAATTTTTTATTTTAGTAGGTTATTTTATGACGCTTTATCAACATCTTAGGTTATTTAGCATCTGAATGAGATGAAGGTGATAATGCCGGTGAAATGAGTCCGGGGTCCAGCACCGAAAGTTACCCAGCATTTGCTCATATTGGGTTGAGGGAAAACCCCGGAAAAAACCTCAACCAGGTAACTTTCCCCGACCGGGAATCGAATCCGGGCCACCTGGTTTCGCAGCCAGACGCGCTGACCATTACTCCACAGGTGTGGATTCACCATCTTAAAAGGAATAAAAACATTTTAAATGATAATGTTTTCATTATTAACTACAAAGAAAAATATAAAACTAAAACAAACCATATCTTTCAGACTGCTCCAAGTTTTCAAGAGAACGTCCATTTACATGTCTCTGAATATTATTAGTAGAAATCTTTATATTGCATAGATTACAGACAAGGTCATCCCCATCAATACAAAACACATCTGCACCGTATTCAGATTCTCAATGTATCTGCATGGCTTCTTTTCTGTTTTGGCATGTTTACGTACTAGAACACGTAACTTACCATGGTCTCGATACATATTGTATGCTAAAGTTGTTGGAATCGAACTGTACTTACCTATTGAGGGCGACGTGTATATGGTTTGATTTCATGCAAGTCGCAATAGTAGCTTTAACTGCTCCCTTTTCATAGCCCTAGTAATGAGTAATGCTTAGATTTCTATGATCTAAAAACTCTATAAATATGCATGCACTTATGATCTAAACAATATCAAAATATGATATAAAGCTTGGAAATACGACGCAAAACAAATTAAATATTGTTCAAAAATTATGTAGACAAATTTTTTATTCACCATTCTACAACATTGTTCTTGTGAATATTAACTCCCTGTAATGACCATAGTGGACTGTTCAGCCTATAAAAATAGAAGGGGGAAAGAGAGGTGAAAAATGTCCAAAGTCTATTCTCTGCATGACTAATTCTTTCACAAGGTCACTGACTGTTCATGAATAAAATATTACTGCTGCAGTACCAAAACGTCTGTGGGTCTGACCTAGAAAATCGAGTGCTAGTGCAGTACTCATCATCTACCAGCTGGGGTGTGGGAGTACCAAGCTATTTGGAAGTGGAGTATGATTCCCATTAATTGTGTCACTGTGTTGCCACGTCCAATAAAATCATCATTAAGGATGGTGAAAACTATGTTATGTCGACTACTAATCAAGGGTAGATGACAACACTGGAGACACTGGAGAGAAATTCAACAAGCTGATAATGACGCGTTGGGATGGGTGAAAGGTCGGCCAGATGATGTCAGTCAATCTACAGTAATGGTTCGCATATTTTCCGCATTGTCAGAAGTTTTGGAGCATCAGTATCTGGCAACAGTGACATTGTAACCTTTTAAGTGTCACATGTTTGGGAGGGGTAAAGGGAGTGAAGGTGAGACTGATCAGCAACAATCTGGCCATATTCCTAACATCCTTTTGTCCTTTGTATTTTGACTACTTAATGCTGGCAAATCCAGTAATCTTCAAACTTAATTTAATCACAAAATATTTCTAAGAAAAGAAAATCCAAAACAAATAACCAAACGCAAACAAAATCTGTTGCCACTATTGACACAAAACATATCAATAATACTTGGAGAACTGTTAAAACTACTGTAATATGACCAAAACTATGCTTTTCTACATAGGTGTAGTCGTAAAAAAATAGTGACAGAGCACTTCATGATAGTTTATTGTTGTTGTTGTTATTATTATTATTATTATTATTATTATTATTATTATTATTATTATTACAGTAAAACCCTTAGAAGATGCTCTTTGAGACACCGCGTATGAACAGCGTATTTACTGGGACTGCTGCATATCAGATGGATATTCTAATTTTTTACTTACATACAGTATCTATCATCATTTTCTTATTGAAATAAATCATTCGTGAAGAGCAGTACAGTATTACTCCATTATGTAATATGTCAAAGACAAGTATATCACCAGTATGTAGCCTATTTCATCCTTTCGAAAAAATAAACCTGCAGTTTATGAACAAAATTACTTCTTAATTTTAATACAATTTATATTTATGCATTAAATGTTGTGATGCGGCAGCTCAGGTTGATTTGTGATGCAGCAGTAAACATGAAGCCTGCACACATCAGCTTCCAATCCCCTCCACTGCACTACAAGCAGACTCGTTTAACTGGGGAAGCTGAGCTTTTTTAGCTTACATTGATGCTACGCCACTGCTTTATACAATAACATTGTGCAATGTTTGTCATTAAAAAGTTGAATAAGACACAAGTAAGACCATTATTATTTTAAAAAGTAAAAATGAAGGAGCAGGGCATTCCCAGGTTGCAAAAAAAAGTATTTGAGCGGCATCCTGGCGTGACTACACCCCTGCTTTTCTATCATCAAAATATGGTAAAATATGCATTTATACGACCGATAAAAACCATGTCGTTGAGTTCAGAAAAGCAATAAATGAGTTTAATTTAACTTAAGTTTCTAAAAGGAGACCCGGATAAAAATATGACATATCAGAGATATGAGCCTTATTTTTTAGTGTTTCAACAACTTTTTTACTTTATAATTTGTTATTTCATAGTGATTCTGATATAAAAACTGTTCATTTCTTATTATGTTTCTGTTCACACCAAGTGAATTAGAGCACATTTCAGTTGTGACCTACTTTCTCTCAGCTGTGACCCAAGCAGGACAGTTTGCCTAACAAGAGCAAGTAAAAGCTAGCAAGTTGGTGCAAGTCCGTCAGGGTTGTTAGCACAACCTTCGAATAGGGAATGAAAGTGACAGTATGAATAGATTAGGATTAGTGTGAAATTTGGCTCTGTAACAAGTGAATGCTGTCAACTGAAGAAAGAGTTAAAAATACTTACACCAAATTTACAACAATCCCCAGAGCAGAAGTGATGAGCATAGGTGTAGAATCGATCTCGAAGTCCCTGGTGATGACTCTCTCGACTGCCAGGTATACCAGGATGCCAGTCACCACCCAGATCATCAGCACAGATGTGAGGGCTCCGATCACTTCTGCACGGTGCCAGCCAAAGCTCATCGTACGACTTGCTGGTCGTGATGCCACCCATAGTGCAAACAGCGAGATCATAAAACTTGCGAAGTCAGTCAGTAAGTGTGCGGCATCAGTAGCTATGGCCAGACTCGATGACAGCACACCTCCTGCAGGAACACAATTGTGAAAGATTAGCATGGCAATAACGGCATTTTCTATACGATTCATGTTGAAACATTCACAAAGCGAATACAAAATGCAATATACTTCCTCTTTGCACAAAATCTAAAGAGGAAGCATTATAATGTAATATAATAATAATAATAATAATAATAATAATAATAATAATAATAATAATAATAATAATAAAAAAAAATCTAATTTTCACAAAAGTATATGTTTTCAGAATCCCTAATAACGGAAAAGTAATTTTGGCTATGCTTTCTATCTACCTATGTACAGCAATTTCTCCTACACTACTGGGAGAATTTTATTCATATTCAATATCTAGAAGTTAACTTACACAGGAAAGACGGGTATGAAATGCAATAATTTTTAGTAATAATGGTTCTTCATTTAATACCAAAATCACACAAATAGAAATTCAGTACAAATTAAATCCAATGATTTTTTCGTTTTTTTTTTTTTTTTCATGCGAACTTCCTAATGTGGCAACACTGATGGCCCGAACATAACTAAATGAACATAAAAACTGTTTGGATTTTCTTTATTAAAACATCACACAACACAAATAATACACTAATTTTGATTTAGAATATTCACTGAAAACGAAAGTTCGTGCGAACTTTCTAATTTGGCAAAACTGAGACCCAAAATATGGTAGATTTAAACTTTTTTTTTTTACCCAGCCAACAATGCCATTGTTTTGGTATTGCTAGTTAAATGGCTGCCGGTTATGAGGGATTTTACTGTAATTAATTAAAACAATGCTGCTAGTCTTTCACAGTCCATGTATCTGGCTTGGTAATTGATTTTTCTCTGTCATTGAATGTGAATATTAACTGTAACAATTCTCAACCCTTCTATGTTTGCAGCACTGAGAAAAGTTGTTCTTTTCCTGTAACTATTTTGCATGTTGTAATTCAGTTGAAATATTCTAGGAAACTGTATGACGTAATATATTGTTAGAAATGAAATGTATACACAATTCAAGGGCAAAAAACATTAGTCTCTCAGGATTACAAGTCCTCTTAGAAACAGAACTTCTTCTTCTTCTTCTTCTTCTTCTTCTTCTTCTTCTTCTTCTTCTTCTTCTTCTTCTTCTTCTTCTTCTTCTTCACTCGATGGAGTAGGCATTATGCCTGTTCCACTTCACAGTTGTTCTCTTCATCTTTTTTGGCCTTCCTATGTCTCTCTTTCCTCGTGGTTTGTAGTGGAATGCTGCTTTTGGTATTCCTGTTTTATTCATTCTTAGTATATGTTTTGCAATCTACGTTAATATTACATCCCAAATATAATTTATACTTGTCACTTGTTCCAGATCTATGTTATCAATTACTATTTTTGATCTAACACATGGCTCATTAAATCAGTTATGGTTCCTTAGACGGTGGATATGGTTGTCTGGAAGAAAATATTTGTAATGTTTATTATTACTTTAATAAAAAGTATGGGTTTTGATATTTGATTTGAATGATATTTAAATTCGAAGAGAAATTAAATAAAAATTGTTAATTTTATACAATAGCACTACCGGTATCAAACATAATCTACCTATAATGTATATAAAGTTTTCTTTCCTTCCTCCACGCTTCACAAAAACTAATAAAACCCTTATTTCACAGATGTAACTGTGGTGGGAGTGCAGATAAGGTACCGGTAATCCCTGCAAAGAATGAATTATGGCTTCTTGTTCATTTGTTTATCAGTATGATGTCATGGAATTTTATTGCTACTTGTGTTGATTTTAGTTGAGAAACACTGTGGAGGAAAACACAGGAACCATTCATTCAAGAAGTAAAGGCTCATGCAACCATATTCGAGGTGGAGTTTGGTCAGCCAAATTACTTTTCTACGTGTTTAGAATAATGCTCACCAAATGCAAAAAGAAAGCATGGTTACATCACTGTTGGGTCATAAAAATAGATTTATGGTACCATACCATAAACATCGCGAGTTAACTGGGATTGTTAGAGTTTCATGATGGGCTGGTTTCTCACTTCATTTTCACAAGAAGGAACTTTGTGATACTTAGAAATGTTGTGCTCCAGGTACTGCAAACAAAGATTTCACAGAATGTTTATTGGAAACATTTGGAATAAGAATAGTAGTTATATAAACATTTGATTCCCAGATTGTCTTGGCAAAACCCTATGTAAAGGCGATTTCTTCCCACCTCTACTGCCGCGTCATATATAAACCACTCATGGCTAGGCTTTGGCACAAATCGGAGTCATGTGATTATCATGGTCTAAGTCATGGCCATCTTGACAATCGCCTAATATAAATACATGTTCAATGTTCTAAAAAACAAAGGAATTGCTATATTAAACTCATGTTAAACGTGCATTTAAATATAAACTTGTTCAAAGTTGGTCATATTATGACTACGAATGTGACGTCAGTGAATAAGGATTACAAAGAAATGGACACTGAGCGTATTTTCCTGTTTTGTTTCTCTGTGCGCTGGTGTTTAGTTCCAATTTCAAGTGCTAGAGGTTAGTGTAATCGAGGACACGCTAAGATAATAATTGAATGTAAGAGTTGAGACATAGGATCCAAACATTATCTACCTTATTGCATAATCCAGTAATGCTTTGCTTCAAATAAATTCAAGTTAACAGCTTTTCCTTATTTCTCAATGACAAACTAGTTATAACAATAATTTTTTAAGTTTTATACATATAATAAATTAATCAGAAAATAATATAATACATTATAAAATTATGTATCAAATTCATTTAATATTTGTATACAATAAAATATAGGTATATGGATTTACTTTTCATAGGAGTTTTGTTTTTCCATTTTCAGCGCTATCAGATCATTACATATTTTAATTGTTGTTGGGGTCAACGTCTCAACTCTCATTATAAAGGAACTCTAGAATCTAGACATTACAGTTAATGACGGATTTATTATTTCATTGGTTCAATTTATTTTGAGTACATAATGTACTTAGATGTATTAATTGTATGTGTTATATTTCCACTGTCGACTGCTAGCTGGTGTGATGTCAGTGCCAATTCCAGGGAGAAACAGAATCTCACGCTCAAACTGGTTTGAAGGTCACTGAAATCAGTCCTGCTACATCAATGGTACCAACGCGAAGTGTTCATACTGTATAATTATCTATACGCTGGTGAAGTCATGCCATAGCCTGTCTTTCTCATTATCCACATAAACCACTGATTCTGTTTTCTTTCATGTTTGAACCATGACAAAAACTAATATCATTTTTCTTATCAGAAAACTGAAGGTAAATGACATATATTTGTTTTGTTCCGTCTATTACTTAGACTTTATTGTTAAATATTCAGTCATTAAATTATGACATAATTATACAATCTACTGGCAGAACTAAAAGGGACACATGTTTGTGCCATGAAATGACATCTTCAGGTCCCATTGCACTGGCCACCCTACCCCATTATCTCCTGGCCTAGTTGCCTCATAAGTGGTGTCTTCTTGGTATTATCATTTGTGAGGTTCAGACCTGTCTTTGGGCAGCTGACTACACAACAACAAACAAGGTTCAGCACCGAAGATACCTTGGAAGGGTTTCTTACTCTTTCGTGTACGTTATGTTAACTGGCCCAACATCTGGTCCTGTCCAGCAGATGGACAGACATTATGGAAAATACCAGATCTTACGATCCTAATAATAAAACCTGAAGGTAATTTCGAGATATCGGAAATATTAAATCTCAAGATACAGCTAAAAATCGCAACATATTCTTCGAGTGACATCACTGTGAGTCTAAATTATGTTAAGTTGGATAATGATTATATGAGAACTTACCAATTATTTCTCCTATCATAAAGACGACACACAGAACACTTGCGACTATAAGCTTACGCCGAGCCTTCTTGTCCACTGTACTGGGTCTTAACTGATGACAATGCTCACCAACTGCAAGAAGAAAGCACAGTTAGATCATTGTCTGCACAAACAAAAATAGCTTTACAGTACCATAAATGTCCTGAATTAGTTGAGACTATCACAGTTTCATGATATGGCTGGTTTCTCAATTTGTTTCTCACTTTCTTACAAATGGCTTTTAAAGAACCCAAAGGTTCATTGCCACCTCACATAAGCCCACCATCAGTCCCTTCCTGAGCAAGACTAATCCAGTCCCTAGCATCATATCCCACCTCCCTCAAATACATTTTAATATGATCCTCCCATCTATTCTCGGCCTCCCCAAAGGTCTTTTTCCCTCAAGTCTTCCAACTAACACTCTATATGCATTTCCGGATTCACCCTTATGTGCTACATGCCCTGTCTATGTCAAACGCCTGGATTTAATATTCCTAATTATGTTAAGTGAAGAATACAATGTGTGCAGTTCTGCGTTGTGTAACTTTCTCCATTATTACTTTACTTAGCCTTACCCCCAAATATTTTCTTAAGCACCTTATTCTCGAACATCCTTAACCTCTGTTCCTCTTTCAAAGTGAGAGGCCAAGCAAGAAGCAAGTAATGAGATACGTTTGGAAGTAAATCCCGAAAAGACACAGTATGATTATGTCTCGTGAGCAGAACATAGCACGAAACGGAAATATAAAAATTGGAAATTTATCCTTTAAAGAGGTAGAAAAATTAAAATATTTTGGAGCAACAGTAACGAATATAAATGATACTAGAGAGAAAATAAAACGCAGAATAAATATGGGAAATGCTTGTTATTATTCAGCTGAGAAGCTTTTGTCATCCAGATTGCTTTTAAAAAAAATTGAAAGTTAGAATTTATAAAACAGTTATATTACTGGTTAGCCTATTGCTACTGAGAGAAGAGCAGAGGTTAAGGATGTGTCGAGAATAAGGTGCTTAGGAAAATATTTGGGGCTAAGAGGGATGAAGCTGCAGGAGAATGGAGAAAGTTACACGACGTAGAACTGCACATATTGCATTCTTCATCTAACATAATTAGGAACATCAAATCCAGACGTTTGAGATGGGCAGGGCATGTAGCACATATGCGTGAATCCAGAAATGTGTATAAAGTATTAGTTGGGAGACCTCAGGGAAAGAGACCTTTGGGGAGGCCGAGACGTAGACGGGAGGACAATATGAAAATCTTGGCCAAGTTTTGGGTGCCTGTCCTTTCACCGAGACGCTGCGGAACTCTAGACATCACAGAATCAGGTCCATGATTGCCAAAGCCTTGAGGAAGAAAGGCATCTTTCAAGAGGGATCCTGTCGGCGAACTGACATGCTTGCCATTCCACCAGGCTCTACATCTGCCTACATTATCGACCCAACAGTCAGGTTCGAGGCACAGTAACAACAGCCCACTGAAGTCCACGCAGAAAAATGCAGAATTTATGAACCCACAGTTCCATTCTATTTGGAGAAATATCACCTCACCTCCATTGAAGTAGTTGGGCTAATGGTTGGCGCTAGGGGCACAATACCTTGCCTCTTTGTCAGTTTCTGCAATAAGTTCCTGCTGAACAACGACTTCATTCGTGATGTTTCCCTTACTGCTATCAGAGGATCACTTGCCATTTTAAAATACCACCTGTACTTTGTTTCTTAAAAAGGAAGAACTTTTGTTTGAATGTCTAGGCCTGTTATATGTACTGTAAGCTATTATCCTTCCTGTACTTAATTTCCCTTTTTTGTTCGTTCCCCACATTTCTCTTTTGTGATCTGTTTTTTGTTTTCACTCTGTGTTTTATGCTTTGTCCAATGTGGCAGTCCCGTTATTGGGAAAGCTGAAAGAGTGTCTTTCTTTAATAATAGATTTGAGGGAGTTGGGATATGATGGTTGGGACTAGATTAATCTTGCTCAGTCAGGATAAGGACCAATGGCAGGCTTATATGAGGGTGGCAATGAACCTCTGGGTTCTCTAAAAACCATTTGTAAGTAAGTAAGTAATAGGCTAGTTAAAAAAAAATCGTGGCATACGGAGAAAAAAACATGGAAGTTGAATCAACATTTACTATCAAAATTGTTAGCACTGGAAATGGACTACTTAAGGCATTCAGCCAGATGTAAGAATACCAAATGAAGTTATCAGACAATAAACTAATGAAGAAAATATAATTCTGGATTTTGTACAATGCAGACAATTGGAATGGTATGGACATGTGAAACATATGAAGAATGAACAATTACCAAGAAGAGTTTTGGAATGGATTCCATCGAGGAAGAGGCAGACCTCAAAACGCATGGTTGCAGGAAATTAAGAAAGCAATGGAAAAAGATAACTACAAGAAGGGAAATCAGAGGATAGAGAAAGTTGGAGGAAGAGGATAAAAGTGTAAAAATTGGCCATAGGAATATGCTTTTCATGCACTGTAAACATGTATAATAATGGAAAATAATAATAATGATTCCTAAGTCTGTTTAGTGTAATATGTTAGTATTGGAGGGGGAAAGGAACTAACCACACTATCCCATCATCTCCTGGCTTGGCTGCCTCATGAGTGATGCCTTATTAGTGTCACTTATGAGGTTCAGACCTGTCTTCGGACAGTTGACTAAACAACAGCAATACTAATAAATAATCATTTTTATGATTGTCATTATTTTTGCTGTGTTATTATTGTAACTATTCATTTCCATTCATAGTTTTCTGCCCAAGGGCAGATCTTTCACTTCAAATCCAGCATTCTCCAATCGTTCCTATTTTCTGCCTTCCTCTTAGTCTCCACATATGATCGATATATCTTAATGTCGTCCAAACTTTTCTCCCTTTCACCTGTAACTATAAATTGTGCTATCCTATTATTGGGCTGAACCCTGTTGGCTAGCACATTAATATAAATAAGTGAATAAATAAATTAATAAATGAATAAATAAAATAAACAAATTAAATATATTAATAAAATTAATTAAATAAAAAATATTTCATTATAAGGCTATTATTATTATTATTAATTATTATTATTATTATTATTATTATCATCAGTTCTTTTCTAGAAAATGCGTCAGAACGGTGTTCTGGCACCTTTCTGTTGTATTTCTCATCATGGAACCGAGAAATGTGACATTAATAATCATGTTTTAACATAATTTTTAATTGAACTTCGCTTAGGCCTTGAAAGTCTTAAAGGAGGTTAAAAACGACAAACTACCCGTTTACTGGACAGTAATCATGTCCCTGTCCGCTCTAATATATTATACATAGAGTTCCACCCCCTTTTTCCCAGAAAAACACACATTATTATTATTATTATTATTATTATTATTATTATTATTATTATTATTAATTACACTGCAATTACCCTAACATATCCCAGATGCAGTACAATTTTCTGTTAATATAAAGAGTAATAATAATAATAATAATAATAATAATAATAATAATAATAATAATAATAATAATAAAAATAATAATAATAATAATAATAATAATAATACCTATGCAGTATCTAAAGTACTTACCAATTGTGGCTGTAAGGGAATCCTTGCGTTTGTTCATGGAAGTCGTGCTGCCATTTAATGGTAATGGACGATCAATGAGATCTGTGTCTGACAGAACACAGCAGCCATTAGGCTTCCCGTGGATGCAGTAAATTACATGTTGAATGGGAGATTGACCTGACTCTCCAGTGACGCCAGGAACACTTCCATACACCACAGCCTTCTTCCCAACTCTGAAGAAAAAGAAAAATTTATTAGTATGAAATTAAATATAGAACCTCCAATTAACGATGTAACTAAGAAAACATAGTCAATGCCTATATCTCTAGTGGCATATCAACAGGGAAGGTTAAAGGATTAAACCCTCTTCTTGAACTAAAAAAATTATAAATGAGGAAATAAAGATAAACATAAAGAATTATATTAAGTACAGGTAAATGATCCTTAAAAAACTTACGATTACTTCAATCTGATATTCGTAGTATTTAATTTAATTTATTAGTCTGACCAAATATTTTGGGTTTGTCTTGCGACACAACAACTCACAATAAAATTTAAAAGGAACAATTATATAAACAGGTTTCAAACAAAAGAGATTAAGACATAAGAAAAAAATAGAACCTAGTACAATTTAAATTGAGTGTACACCATAAAGGTGCTGGCAAAATATCGCTACAGAAAATTTTATTATGGTGGTGACGATGGCATCTTGAAGATCTCTCTTCAGCTTGTATTTTTCCCTCCACTTTACAAAGGTTTTCGGAATGGTGCCTCTCGTTCCGAAGAAGAGACTGGTAACTGTGATTTTTTCAATGTTATATTTCGCTGAGAGGTACTGAATCGTGGGCTCATAGATTTTCTTTTTCCTCTTTGTTCACTTCAGATGGTTGAGTGGCTGAGATTTCAAATCTGATCGTAGGATCAATTATTTCGGCTGTCTATTCTATTTATAGCTATGATATCGATCCTACGATTGCTCCCACCATCAGCAATACAATAAACTTTCTCGTAAACGTCTAGGTTTTTGGATCGAAGTGCATCTGCGATCATAGAACGTATGGCATTGTGACGTTTTATTCTGAGTACTTCTCCCTGTGGGCAACACCCAAGCACATGTGCACTGCTTTGTAATGAATAAAAGTGTTCATACATATCATACCAATATTATGTTGTATGGACATTTTTTGACCCTGTAGACCGTCCTTGACTGTGAAAAGGACGGCACTTATACCCCTTACACCCTGTATAGCGTCTGAATGATATGAAGGTGAAAATATCAGCGAATTGAATCTAGGGTTCAGCACCGAAATTTACCCAGAATTTGCTCTTAACAGGTTGAGGGAAAAAACCTCAACCAGGTAACTTATCCCAACCAGGATTTGAACTCAGGCAAGCTCGTTTCACAGTCAGGAATGTTAACCGTTACCCCACAACAATGGGTCTCATCTTCTTCAGACAATCATTCTTTACTTTAGCTGACGACATGTCCTCTCACAAAATTTATTCAGAACTCCTTGACCTGACTTGTGGAATACATATTAACTACTAATATTGAATGGAAAACACAGTTTTTTTTTTTTTTTTTTTAATTTGCACAAGACAAAATGGCAGACCAACTCATTAATACATCACAACACTCTCTACACAAGGAATACATCAGAACAACCATACCAACTTCAGTCGCCCCTTACCAACTATACTGTACAATTAAATGTATCAAAAAATACATACCTTAAAGTTGCAAGTACCAATTAGCTCAGGGCTGGGCACGTTACGTGATTCTGAGAAATGAGTGTTTTTACTTTAAAAAGCAACACTTATGAGCGCGCGATGCATGCATAGTGTACGTCACTCACTGTCAGTGCAGCGGTTGACTGCAGTAGGATCACAGTCTACTATATACAGTCACGAAGCTTGAGTTTTGAGGATGCTAGAAACAATAGACTGTGTCAGTACTATTTTGCATTGTCTATAATGAGACGATATTAGCGATCCTAGTGGTGAGCAACTATCTAATGTTTGCATATTTACTACGTATTGAGCTTCGTGACTGTATATACTAGACTGTGGTAAGATGGTGAACTTTGAAGATGTGCCCGCCTGAGAAGCTTTATGTCAGACGAAAACCTGAATTACATTTCGAGATTGAACATGGTTAATTCATTAAATTGTTCCAAACATTGAACTTGTTCCGCAAATGAAACGACCTCATAAGTCTCGAAATACAAGCACATAGTCATTTTGGTTATTGAGTTTCAAATATTAGTTTTGCTTCAATAGAAAATATTTATTGATTTCAGACTGACAGAAGTACGATTTTGTCACAATACGGTAGTTTATTATGCAAAAGAAAAGAGTAAGGGAGTATATATTATTAATTTTCTTCTTGTGTTTCTGATTCTAATCCTTTATCACATATGTTTATGTTATTAATACCATTGTGTAATTGTTAAAGCACTGTGCATATAGATTGTGTAAATATGCCTAATTGATGTGTGTGTGTGAGTGTGTGTGTGCGTGAGTGCGCATAGAGCAGCGGTGACCAAACTGGGTATCGTGATCACATCGTGTAATCAAAGACATTCATACTGGTAAGTGGAGTTTCCTGTACATTGCTCTCTGTCTCGCTCACGTACTGAAGGTAAGCAGTGACGGTACCATGTCACTCTACAAACCCTCTGTCTCTAGCAGGAACAGAAGGTTAAAGTTATGTTTCATTTAACGACGCTCGCAACTGCAGAGGTTATATCAGCGTCGCCGGATGTGCCGGAATTTTGTCCCGCAGGAGTTCTTTTACATGCCAGTAAATCTACTGACATGAGCCTGTCGCATTTAAGCACACTTAAATGCCATCGACCTGGCCCGGGATCGAACCCGCAACCTTGGGCAGAGAAGGCCAGCGCTATACCAACTTGCCAACCAGGTCAACGGAACAGAAGGTTTCGTACAGAATGGGAAGAGGAATTTATTCGCTGTTCTGTCGGAGAAAATGTAATATGTTGCTTTGCTCAACAGTTCGATTAGTAGTAGTATCAGTGGCGGTTCCTCGGGGGAGGGAAGGGAGGAACGTCCTCCTCACATTTTTCTTCTTTTGAAAGTAAACACCTAATGAAATATATGCCTTGAAATTCGAGGAAGATTCGATAATTTTTAAGTTCACAGCTGTAAGAAAACCCCGGTTGATCGACTTTTAAACGACATGCACTCATGTGCTGTTAGAAAAATGTGAGAAAGATGCGAGATTGTTTGTGTGGAGGAAAGTCAATCCATTCCTCCTTTACTTCAGTTAACACACATAGACAACAGCGCACTAGCGGCCAGAGAAAGAAGCAGAGTTTTAAAGCAAGTAAATGAACGGAGAGGGAGGAGATCCTCCTCTGAATCAGCGCATGAGCGGGAAATAGAAACAGACTGGTCGTGCAGCAAGCTCGCTACCGCTGTCATCTAACGATGCTGTATTCAACCAGACTATAACACATCTAGGAGGAGACATAATAAAAACAGTTTTAACGCAAAGCTATGAAATACACTATATAAACTGTTTTTAAATTATAAATCAAAATATATTATTCATTGCACTTTATATAAGCTACTATTCATGGTTTGAAACTTTCGAAGATATCTGAAAGTTGAAGTTGGATTTATATAAAACAAAGAGGAAGTAGTTCTACGTTAGTATAGCAAAGCCTTTTGGCCCCTGAAATTCACTTCCATTCATTGTCTACTAGACAGAACAACAGCCAAGTTGTCAGTTTTGTACAAATAATTTGAAATTGATAGTATTGCAAACTACATTATTTTTAACATAAAAAATTAATCGGCCACCGGCAGCTTTGAACAATAATGGTAGTGTGACTTTATAAGAACTAACATTCTTCAAAACATGTGATACT
The DNA here is from genome assembly GCF_040183065.1 of Periplaneta americana. Classification (NCBI taxonomy): domain Eukaryota; kingdom Metazoa; phylum Arthropoda; class Insecta; order Blattodea; family Blattidae; genus Periplaneta; species Periplaneta americana. The sequence goes on along the minus strand of NC_091118.1, from coordinate 62,744,430 downwards.
GAACTTATAAAATGTACATGTGACAACACAAACCACGTGGGTGGGTGCATCGTTTTCGCTTTCCTAACAGATTATTTCCCATTCCCACTTCAGTAAAACGGTTCCGGTTACGTGTTAGTAGCTGGTCTCTTCCAACACGTGTGATGCTGTAATGTACGGGAAAATGCTGCGAGGTTGTGAATTTCCTTGTAATTGTTAATTTGTGCAATTATTCAACAATGAATGGAAGTGAAAACACATTATATTTTGGACAATTTAGGAAATTCAGTTTACAAGAACAGATTATTGCTATACAAAAGTGAAGGCCAACCCTAACACTATCTGGTGTTACATGTATGCATGTAGACTAATTTGTAGCATGGTTCTCTCAAGAAGGTGTCATTTTGCGCTGTTAACTTCTTTCCTCCTCTTAAGAAATATGCAAGAGCCGCCACTGAGTAGTATATAGAAACGACATTGCAGAGCATTACGCTGAATACACAGGCATAACAGGTATTATTATTATTGTTGTTATTATTATTATTTATCAGCAAGTGTTACCATAATTTTTATATACGTGCCTGTAATATAGGCCTACATCTTCCCTTGAAGAATAAAATAATTATTAGACTACGCTATACCTCCATTTTATTATTATTTTTTTTTAATCTTTTGATAACTATTATCAGTTATTCACTAGTTATTGATTTAATAATAATAATAACAATAATAATAATAATAATAATAATAATAATAATAATAATAATAATAATGATGATGATGGTAATACTAATAACAATACTGGGCCGGGTATCGATCCCGGGACCGGAACAATTTTTCCCTTGAAATTATTCAAATCTGCTTTACAGGGAGCCTTACCTGAAAGACTAGATTTGTATAATATATACGTCACTGTGTACGTTAACAGAAAACCACAATTCCAAGTCACACAGAGATTGTGTGCACTCGATGTGGGTCTCTGGCGTTTCGTCAGCCCACGCGAGTTGTGTGGATATAAAGGGAAAAGTTGAGACGGTGTCGGGTGGAGTTCCTGGGTAGCTCAGTTGGAAAGAGCGCTGGTACGTTCAACCAGAGGTCCCGGGATCGATACCAGGCCCCGGAACAATTTTTCCCTTGAAATTATTCAAATCTGCTTTACAGGGAGCCTTACCTGAAATACTAGATTTGTAGAAAAACTTTAGCTCGCCCCTGAAAGAGTAGAACTCGTGCTCAGGGGCGGATTCCTGAATTGAAATTAAAAAGTATATAATACAATTTGTGTTATGTCTACTACGCAATAAGAATATATAAATTTAAATTTACAATTTTTCAAATTTTTATAAAATCCATACATAATTTTTTAAATTTAATACTAGAACTATTAGAATTAACAAGATTAGGATATTTATATATAAATTTGTTATAGGCCTAATATTCTTGGGCCTAAATTACTCCTATGATTAAATATTGTAGCAGTGTTGCATTTTGGTTCAAACAATCATAACTATGAGAATACAATTCAAAATTATTTCGATTTATATGTATGAATTTTATTAATATAATAAATTTGTCTTACTTTACGAACATTATAGTCAAAAAACAATTTTTGAGATGGAAAATCAATAGGTTTATGAAGACATATTTTAATTATTTTCTTCTGTAATAAATAAAGTGGATTAAAATTGGATTTAAATAAGCTACCCCATCCTAGAATTCCATACATAATTACCGACTGAAATAAAGTTAAGTACGTATATTGTGCGTAATAAAGTTATTGACAAGTAATTCCTCGATAAAACAAAATAATATATTATTTTACGTAATTTATTACAAAGGTAATTAATGTGGTGATTCCATTTTAAATGAATGTAAAAAATTATGCCTAAATACTTCAATTAATTACTTTATTAATTAATTACTACGTTTCATTAAGATATGTAGCTCCGATACAAATTAATATGCATTTGCATACTGTATATTTCTCATTACTACAGAAAGGAGTCCTGCGTACGTCACTGTGTATCTTGTTTGCAAATAATAATCTCTGGGAATTAATAACGGTAACTGAATGGTAGAAAAAGTCACTTTCTTGTTGTGAGATCTCGGACATAAGTACTCTGCTTCATTATGTTAACTGAACACGGACTATAAAACTGATAAGACTGAAAAAAGTGATAAAGTGAAAAGAGTGAAAAAATTGATGACTGATAGACTGATTATATTGATAAGCGTGATAAGACATAAAACATCACACCGTAAAATACTAAGGCATTCGAAAAGTAATGGCAACATATTTACTGTTTCTATTTAGGTTACTTTTGACATTACATACTTCAAAATATAGTTTTCTACAATGTCAACAATACGTTGCCAAATTCTTGGAAGACGGCGAGCTCCACCTGCAGCAGCATTTCTGGATATCTCTCTCACTGATCAATCTAAAGCTCTTCGGATATCAACTCTTGATTGAAAGTGAATGCCTCGCTTACAACAGTTCAATAATGGTAGAACTTCTCTCGGCTTCTTGTAATACCCCAAAGCATTGAGTTGCATGCTTTCTCTTGCAACTAGAATTTTTATGAAGCATCTTTGTTCGTACCTTTGGGGATGTATTGTTTACTTCGAAATCAGAAACAGCCACTGTATTTAAAAACATGGCTACTTCGAGACTTTCAATATTGCAAATTTATGAAACAATCGCTGCTCTATTTTATATAGTACAAGATTTCAATAGTCATCGCTAGAAGCATTGATTTACAGCATTGTTGCCATTACTTATCGAATGCCCTAGTTCTAGTATATGCCACATTTACATGGCATGAAATGTCTGTCAGTTTAGACAATACGCACATTTTTTGATCACATGTACGCCAGAATGAACACGCTTTCTAAGTCAGTTAAACGTCATTAATATTGCAGGAACTTCACTTAACTTAATGGAAGCAGAAAGGATTCGATGATGATGATGATGATGATGATGATGATGATGATGATGATGATGATGATGATACCCGCCGAAGTGGTGTGCAATTTGAAAATTAGTCACAGTCCTGCCATCTATCCACAGTACGCGGAACCCGAATCACGCAAAGGGAAGTGGGTTGGCATTAGACACATACACATTTATTTATTCTGGCGAAGTTAAGGTCATCAGTCCTTCTCTTCCACTTAGCCAGAAACAAAAGAAGCAGATACAATTTGCAGTAATACAAGTTAATGATTACAGACTAAGATTTAAAGAACACTAAAAACTGATACAGTCATATAAGCACAAGTTGAGTAAAATAATGCAAATATACTAAATAGGTCTAATAATTACAAAATAATGTAAGGCCTAGAAGTTACACTCAAATACGCAAGTGGTAAGTGAACCAATATTACAAATTATAAGAATTACAAATTCAAATGTACATTATAACTAATACAACACTGAGGAAAATTACATACATACACACAAAAGAGAATTAAACATGAATGAGGAAGAAAGAAGATATTTTCAGAAAAATGAGTAAAATATGTACTAACAATTTGTAGGAGAATGTATATTTATAATTTCAATGATAAAAGTACATACAACAATCATGATAGGATAAAGGAATGGGAAAATTAAATCTGAAGCTAGGAGTTATGTGGCTTAATACTGGTCACGTGTTTGAATAATTTACTTTTAAATTGCAATATCATTCGACAGTTCCTGGGGGACCTGGGTAGGGAGTTCCAGAAACGAATTGCTGATACTGTGAAAGAGGAAGAATAGTGAGCTGTTTTATGACAAGGCATAGATAATAAAGGGACATTTTTAGAACGAGTACCCAGGCTGTGTTGAGGACAAGAAATTAAAACGCACTGAGAGATAGTTAGCCGAAGAAGTATTGATGATGCGATATAGGAAAATTAGTGAATGAATAATATATCTTCGGTCCTGTAATATTACCCATTGAAGCGTTTCAAGGGAAGGTGTAATGTGGTCGTATTTGCGTATGTTGCAAATGAAACGTATGCAGGCATTATGAACGCGCTGCAAAGTTTGGGCTAAATTAGAATTTAGCAGAATGTCGCAGTAGTCAAAATGTGGCAGCACTAATGTCTGTATGAGAATTATTTTTAATTGAAAGAGTAGAAAATTTTTCAGGCTATTTAATGAATGTAGGATGGAGAAGACGGTCTTGCATGTGCGTGTGACTGATGCTGAATTAGCCAATATTAATTTAATGTACGGAACAGCAAAAGAATGTGCAATCGTGCCAAGAGAGCTCTATTGGCTACGATTTCCAAATCGTGGGATTCCAAATAGACTAATGTTCGTTGCTGTGTCGATTTCTTGTCCTCGAACCGTGGATCGTGGACCGGAACGTGACGTTGTAGCCTTCGTAATGTGACACAACGTTTCTAAAAACTTTCTATGCTAGTGATGAAAATGTTAACTTTTGTTAACAATTGATAGATTATTTTAATTCGTATGTTTCTTTTACTTCAATAACAATTTTCAATTCCTTCGTGATATTTACGAAGTGAATGACATCGTTTATAAAGCCTTTTTAATTTTGATAATTTAGATAACATTACTTTGTTTCATTGCAATCTACCACACTTATGAGAATAAAAAAGTAGGCTGTGTTCGAAATTCGAATGTATTAAAGTACAAATAAATAATTAATTTAATCGCGCGTGTTAAGATGATTGTGTTTAGATACACGATAAATTATTTGATTACCTGTTGCACCACAAAAACCTTCATAGTAAGACTGGACGATATACAACCCTCACAAGATTGGACTTCTGTGTAACTAGCCAGGCGTTTGTAGAATAAATAAATAGCCCGGAAATGTTAACTAACCTAAAAATATGAGATTCTCGAAGATTGAGAATTTTTTACGCGCGCGCGCACACACACACATACACACACGTGTAAGTCTTGTATTCATGATTGGAATCAACTTTCATTGAGGAATCATAAACGTACATCACCTCATCAAGGACAATAAAAAGATTATCCCTAACTCATGTGATCAGGACATAATGCTGCCTATTATACAGACTATGATAATGCTCTGGGATTTTATCACTGTGGACTAATTTAAATTATTTGATGTACATCACTCAGGTTTTTATTATACTTTGGCGTGATTATATTACATTATATCTAATACTTATTTCGATAAAACTGCGGTCTGGTATAAAGGATGCTGAACATGTGCATTTCAGGGAAAATCTCGCAATATATTTTTGTAGACTCACAGTATTTGCTCAAACACTAAATGCAGTGAGAAAGTAAGGTTAAAAGTACATAACGAGACGAGAAATACTTGGTTTTTCTATTGCACAGTATTTAATTAATACCCTGTCCAATTAACTTACAGATGCAGGAATTCTTTCTCCCCTGATGCCATAATTCACTGACAAACCAATACACAGTCACAGAAAGAAACTAGCACCACGTGCAAGGAGCGCAGGGAACAAGTAAGCGTCACGATTTTGGGCTGTATTGCACACTGCCCTAGAGACTGACATTGTTTACTCCGTGTACATAATGAAGAGATCAGCTGCTCTGGTGCCGTGTGACAAATCAAGTCAACAGGACTGGGCCAAGGTTCACTATCATCAGTCGCCACCTGTGTTCAGCCTTCCGACAGGGTGCTATGCTTCAGGATATTATAGATCCATTAAGAAAATTCTCATTAACATCGAGATATGAAATTTTCCATTTGTATTTGTAAAGTTGTAACAAGAAAGCAGTTCTCGATGGATATGGGAAAAATAACGATCAACGGAATAGAGTAATGCAGCCGCGGCGAAAATGCGACTCACGAGCACATTGTGGCTCGCAGTGCTTTTCTCTCGCTTCCTACCTAAAACCCCCACCCTCTTACTCACTGGAGTCAAACTCCGTTCTATTTGTATTTGTCTCGGACCTGCGAGTGGCGTATCGTCGCAATATCTCTCTCGAAACCATGTACCTCTATAAAAAAACGAAAGTTTTAAGTAGGATGGGAGGACGCATTCTTTTGCTTACAATATGATGAAAATATTAAATGTATGATTTGTTCACAAATATTACTAGGAAAACGGTTGTATAACATAAAACGGCATTATAAGTTACTACATGTTACTGATGAAACAAAAGGTTAAGTATTATTATTATTATTATTATTATTATTATTATTATTATTATTATTATTATCATTATCATCTCTGTACGTCGATTCTTTTACAGCAGATGTACGAATAATGCGGTTAGATTTTCAATTTAAACTCACAGATTTACAATGTGACGTTAAATGAAAGCTAGATGTAAGGACTTGACAGATATTGAACTTTTCAAATCTTTGGAAAAAAATAAATATTTGAAGCTTCGTTCTTTCGCTTGCTCTGTTGAAGCCATGTTCGCTGTAACTTACGTTTGTGAAAAATTATTTTCAACAATGAAAATAGTAAAAAACAAATTTAGATCACGACTGACACACAAATACCTTCGTGATCAACTACGATTGGCAGTAAGTGACATAATTCCTGATTTTGAAACTTTGTCGCAGAGACATTCTGAAGACAGTTAATTTTAGGTTGTGATAATGTGTCCTATGTTTTCTTGTTCATTTCTTTCTTCGTTACACGTCCTAAACATTAACTTCCCCTTCGGTTGTCTGCCTCCCTCCATAGGTGCTATGCACGTTGCAGCTTACACAGTGGCTCGGCGCACCATGGCTTTTCGCCACGGCTGGAGTAATGAAAAGTAAGACCAAAGAAATGTAAAGGAAAGAAAATAAGAAGGACATAAAGTGAGATATTAACTAAAGAGAGAAATAAAAGAAAGAGTTTTTTTTTAATTTTACTTGGTTATTTAACGACGCTGTATCAACTACGAGGTTATTTATCGTCGATGGTAATGGCGATATCGAGATGATATTTGGCGAGATGAGGCCGAGGATTCGCCATAGATTACCTGAAATTTACCTTATGGTTGGGGAAAAACCTCGGAAAAAACCAAACCAGGTAATCCGCCCAAGCGGGAATCGAACCCGCGCCCGAACGCAACTCCGGATCGGCAGACAAGCGCCTTAGCCGACTGAGCTACGCCAGTGGCTAGTCAATTAGTCAGTAAGATTTAAAAAGGACGCGTCAGCTACTATGGCTATTTCCGCCCTTAATATAAAAGAAATACAGAAAGGAAAAACGATGACGGTAAAAAAAAAGAAGCAAGAAAGAATGAGAGGCAGGACGAAACAACAAAATAAAATAAGCAATGAAAATAAAAAAAAACGAAAAAAATGTAAAAAGAAACAACGAAATGGATAGACGAATGGCTGTAGTCAGAATCGCTTAAAAGCAGGACAAAAATTGATATATATATATATCTTGATTACACAACTTTTAACACTATATCACTTCGGAAAACGTATTTGTCTTTCTTGTGTTAAATTTTATATTACCTTGTTAACATGTTTCAGCCTGCTATTGACCATCTTCAGAACTAGAACTGTCTTGGCGCCTTTTGTTTTGTGTGAAGTGTTTTCCACATATGCAGAACACATCACAAATGCTAACCGCACCTACAGAGACATAAACACAGAAATTCTGCACATCCAACCCAAAAGCCAGAAACTAAACACACTAGAACATACGAAATAAACAGGCACACAAAAACACATGCAAATGAAATTCTTAACACGCAACTCAATTTCAGAACACACACACTCTTTGACTCGACATTACACTACACAAACACATCCCCACAGGAAACAAAACAAAAGGCGCCAAGATCAGCAACAACCAGTTCTGACGATGGCCAATAGCATGCTGAAACATGTTAACAAGGTAATATAAAATTTAACACAAGAAAGAAAAAATTAGTAACTCCTCTTCTAGTGGTCGTATTTACATGAAAGTTGGTAAACTGCTTACTAGTGTTGAGAATTATATGCTCTAAAAGCTTACACTATGCATGCAAATATGCACTTAAAATTCCGAAATATACATTTATACAGTGACTCATAAAAAAAGTGGATCACTTAATATTTTAAGAACTATAGCTTATTTTTTTATTTCTCCTACATTCTGACAAAGGCATATTGTAAAATGAAGTAAACATGCATTCTGTGTACTTCAATCCCATCATCAAAATGATTTTTGTTGGCAGTTTATTTTAAAGATCTAAGGCAGCAGTGACCAAAGCGGGTGTCGTGATACATCGTGTAATCACAGACATTCAAACGGGTACGAGGAGTTTCCTATACATTGCTGTGTGTTTCATTCACGCACTGACGGCTAGCAGTGGCGGTGTCATGTCGCTCTATGAACTCTGTCTCTACAAGCAGCAAGAGGTGGTTTCGTAAAGAATGAGAAGGAGAACTTTTTTGTTGTTCTGTTGAACAAAATGTAATATGTTTACTTTGCTCAACGGTTCAATTAGGTGTATATAGAAACATTAATTATCACGCTGAATAATGTATTATTATTATTATTATTATTATTATTATTATTATTATTATTATTATTATTACCGACCACTAAGTAGGCCTCTGTGTTTCTATAATTCTTCTGTACGTGAATGAATACTGATATTTTTAGATCTTCTGCCTAGAAGGATAAAATTATTAGGCTTTATCTCAATTTTAATCTTCTTAATCTTTAGATGAGGGTAACTATTTATTAGTTATTCATTTAATAATAATATTTGAGAAAAACTGATTCAATATTATATGCCAACGAACTGTTAAATGCCAGGAATTGACATCTCTTAAATCATAGCCAGGAAGAGAAAGATTATATAAATAAATGAAAGGAAGTCGGCTACCTAATGGGGTTTGAAATATCTCGAGCTCTAAAGCCTTCTAATAGAACAGAATTTCTCAAAGGAATAATGGTTAAAATAGCTTAAATAACTTGTCCGTAAGAAGTTTTTAATTTTGAAAAACTACGAATTTCTCGATCAAACATCGAGTGAAGAATTTAGAAAATTCTTGATTATATTCAAAAGGAAGGTTAAAAACAGAAGCAAGAAAAATCGTATATTATTCACTGGATCTTGATGACAACAGTGACATTACTGATACAGCAAAGCTTGAGATTTTTATCCGCGGGATTGATGAAGATGTTAGTGCAGGAACCACCACTGGTTGTAGTTTTCATGCCAAGTACCTTTCCTCCGTCTCCTTACTTCATAGGCTGTCTGTCGCATGTAATCACTGCAGCTCGAGTTTTGGTCACCGCTGATCTATGTAATTTATGCAATATTTAATGGAGTTATTGAGGCAACGGCTTACGTTAACACATGATTATGCCACTGAAACTCATTGTGCGCGTGTCTTTTTCTAATATTGTGTGTTACCACACCTAGTAGCGATGATGTTCTCCATTCGTCATGTCATGCTGACCACAAGATCCTGCAGCTTTCCTGAGGAATGAGATTCCAGTCCTACAATGCTGCCAGCATTTCGATCACTGTGTCGAAAATGCGACGTCGGACACTTTGGCCGAGCATATCTCACAGGTGTTCAATTCGATTTAAGTCTGAGCTGCATGCTGACCAGTCCAGAGTTGGTATCCCGATATCGCGAAGATAGCGCGTCATGCAGCGAGCAACATGGGGGTGGGCGTTGTCATGCATTAGGATAAAATATTCGCCGGCGAAGGGAATTACATTGTCTGCTAATACTTCCACTATGTATCGGTGCGCATTCAGAGTGCCTCCATCGACGAAAACAAGCTCTGCTTGGGCTCCAAAACTAATATCACCCCATACTATGACAGAGCCACCTCAAAACAGCATTCTTTCAGAGAAGTTGCAGGGCGAATATCGCTCCCCGTGTCTTCTCCATACCACAGTCGTATATACAGTCACGAAGCTCAATACGTAGTAAACATGCATCCATAGATAGTTGCTAACCACTAAGATCGCTAATATCGCCTCGTTACAGACAATGCGAAATAGTACCGGCACAGTCTATTATTACTACCACCCTCACAACTCAAGCTTCGTGACTGTATATACTCTGTGTCCATACTCTCAACCATAATGTGACCGAAAGCAAAATCGCGACTCATCTGTGAACAGCATCATTGGCTACTGGTCCAGAGTCGAATTCCGTTGTTGATGCCCCAACTGTAATCGCGCTGCCTGCTGCTGGGGGTGAGCTATGGATAAATTGCTGATCTTCTTGAGGTCAAATTGGCTTCCCGGGCTCTTCGTCTAATATTCCTCTCTGACTGTTTCGAGACGATTTCTGGCCTGGGCTGCGGTCGTGTGAGGTATTGTAAAACATGGAGAATCAGAAATCTGTCATCCCTGGTGAATGTAGATCTATCACGGCCTAGTAATTCCGGTAATCTATGGTAGATATCCAGTTCACAGAATATGCATGCAACTATGCACTAAAAATTGTTGAAATATACGCTAAAAACAAATATATGCAGTAAAAAAAATACACTTTAGAGATTTATTTGGTTTAATAATATGATGTAGACCTAACGAAAATAATTTAAAGTAATCATCATTTTTATTAAATCTTTTCCCCTATAAATGTGTTAATCATTTTACATATATATTTTAAAGCACATTGTTAATTTTCTAACTTTCCAACGTTTTTTAAAAATTAATATTGAAATTCCAAACTTCAACAACAGAGTCGTCGATATGTTTCTCAGCCAGAAGAACAGATGTGCTCAACTCTTGTATTTTATAAATAATACTGCCACTTGGTGAGTTAAGTTCTGTACCTCTATTATTATTATTATTTTAGAATTTATATTTATAAACTTTATTACCTATAAGATTTGCTATTCTAGTGGTTCTGGTAGTACAACTTAGGTCGGCTATGTTTTAAAAAGTTCCCGTTTCAACTTTCAAGATCATCAACCTTACACTTGGCCCCACAAACAAATATATGACACGAGCCACCACTGGTAGTAGTAGAGGTAGCACTACTTTTAGAATTAGCAGTAGTCTAGATATTGGTACTGATAGAAACAACAACAACAATAATAATAATAATAATAATAATAATAATAATAATAATAATAATAATAATAATAATATAGCTGTAGTAGATATAGCAATATTGGTAGACAACAGTATTGAAGGTAGCAGTATTGGTAGTAGTAGCAGTAGTAGGAAGATCAGTAGCAGTAACAGTGATAGGTATATCACGAAATGCCAAGTACTCTTGCAATAAGTCTGTACACTTAATTTTTAATACAAATCTAACAAGATAGAATCTTAAGTTGTAATTTATAATGCAAATCTAGCAAGATAGAATTTTAAGTTGTAATTTCTAATGCAAGTCTAGCAAGCAGAATCTTAATGTTATGGATCTGAAAAATTTCTAACTTCTACATTTTCACGCCAATTAATCTGAAACTTTTATCACATATTTCTTACAATGTGGACATGCAATACACATTTTTTTTTTACACTTTGATATTCCAATTAGTTTATTTATATATATTTTTTTAAATACTGAATTATAATTGTCCCAATTTTCAAAGTTGACATAATTTTTCTTTAAATTTATATTTAACTTATTTCTGATAGATGTACGTAAAATATGACATATGCTTTTATATTTTTCCAATTACTTTTTGAAAAAAAAAAATACCCTTTTAGTTGTTAATTTTTCCATGTTTTAAAACTTATCACATTCTCAACACATGGTGATTGGAATACTTTCAATAGCAGAAGAAAACACATATGTGTTAGTTTACGTCACGTGCTTTTGTAGATTTCTGTGCAAAACTTCACTGACGTTGAAGAAAAACTCCATTCATTAGAGCATTTTGAATGTTACAAAATGTTGAAAATTGGAAAATGGAGAAAACGAGTCTCAAAGTACAGCATGTGTATGATATATAGTGTCGATATCCTTCCTTCGTATACAGGTCTACCACACACATTTTTCTCCTACATAAAAGCGCGAAATTAGTTAAAATTAAGAACAAAGTCTGTCAGAATGACAGCTGAGTGTCAGTTTAAAGGACTGCAGCTCCACGCACGCGCTGGTCTCTCTAAATTCGTTCTGAGGGGCTTTAAATTGTCATACGAGCAAAATAGGCACAGATTTATTTTATTTTTTAGAGTTAAAAACGAAATTTCCATTTTTTATGTTTTTTTTTTTTTCCGTTAATTTCACCGATCCATAGCCTTTAAGTTATAACTTCTAATACAAATCCAGCAAGACAGACTCTTAAGTTGTATCACTCTTATCTAAAGTGCAATGGACTCTAGAGTCCAAGGACAGAGTTGTTGATAAAGTAAGTATCGCAAATTCGGCTTAAGACATGTACGGCACTCAATTATCACAAAAGAAGTCCTCACATTAATTGGAGAAAGAAATACATAACTGCACTAGGATTCTGCTAGAATATTTTATAGAACAGTGTAAAGATCCTGCCATGGTTATTGCACTGCAGTAAAATCCATAGCATGCATAGGCCCTACAGTATTTACGCGAATCTAATGCGCCATCGAATATAATGCGCACCCCAAATTTGAAACTTAAAATCACAAAAAAAAAAAAAAAAAGAGTTTGTTTTGAATGTGAAGTGCATCAATGGCAGGATATACGGTATTTATTTAAATTTATATTTAATACAACAATGGAACTGTATTTAAACGATCGGAACACAGAATTTACACAATTGGACTATTGTTACATGAAATACGGTAAGTAAACTATTCACTAATACTTCTTCACTGGAATCCTCGGAGATGTCTACGTCAGTAGATTCATTTCCTCTTTCCCCGTCAACCTCGTCGTTCCAGAGCACGTTATCTTCGCTGCCATCCAAAGTATTTGAAATGCAGCATTTCTTGAATGCTTTTACAGTCATTCAAACGCTCTATGCAATAAGAGGCCAAGGAATAAATACCGGTAAATGAATAACTGTAACGAAGTTGAGAATCGCAGCAATGCGTTATGACATAACAAACGATAAAATATTTAAATGAAGTTACCGGCGAACTACGTACGGAAAGGATTTGCACTCGAATCTAACGCGCATCCCAATTTTGAATACTACATTTGGACAAAAAAGGTGCGCATTAGATTCGCGTAAATACGGTATATTTTAGGGTTAGTACGAAATTGAAGTCTCCCCTTTCTATTAAACCTGGCGACCCCACAATTTGAAAAATTCATTTAATGACCACAAGATATCTCTAGTTTCACAATATGGAGAGAGATTGCGATTACATGAAAGGGAAACAATAACTATTCAATATGGCGGATGTTTCCGACATCCGTATAAAACAAAAGGCAGCGATTGGATTCTTCACTGCGCACTGTGCAGAAAATTAGTCCAATTGAGATCCATAATCGTCTAAGAAATGTGTATCGTGATATTACTGTAGACATTAGTACAGTTGGATGCTGGGCGAGATTTAAAGACTGGCAAAACGAACATCGTTGACAAGACTCAAAGTGGCCAGTCAGCAACGGCAGTGACAGAATGCAACAGGAGTTGAACTGACGCACTCATCAAAGAAGACTGTCATATAACAACACGTGAAGAGGTATCGGAAAACCAGGTTTGATAGCCATCATTAAGAAGCATGGTTACAGAAAGATTTGCTTCTGGTGGGTACCAAAATTACTGACACACAAGGAAAAATGCCTCCGGAAAGACATTTGTTCAGAGTTATGCAAATGAGGGGAATATTTTTCTATCATGCTGTTACAGGAGACGAAACTGGGATCCACCATTATGAGCTGAAATAAAGTATTAGTGCTGATCTCCGGAAATGCAATAAGGATTTTTACTGGGATGAAAAACAGCGTCTCGTTCAAAGATGGCGCAAGTGTATAGAAAATGACGGCGACTTCGTAGAAAAACAACAGAATGTTTACGAAAGATGTAACAATACTTCACTTAAATTAAATGTCATAAGACTAGCGATTAGAGTATGAATTTTGCTTTCTGCCAACTTTATGGCTGGGGGTTTCTCTACCAAATAGTTTCAGAAATGCCAAAATCTGCATACTTCTATATTTAGACCATCCTCTCTTGGGGTAATTTCTCATATGCTCCAGAGTTATTAATTCTGCAATACCAAAAAGTCTGCTTAAAATTATACTTCCAGGAGACTAAAATGCTTAATTATTTGAATATTTTGGAACTGAAATCTCATTCCGAGATGAAGATTTCCTTCGTTGCTTTCATTTTAAAATCATGAACAAGTTTCATTGACCGCATGATAAAGCTCTACAGACAGTCATTTGGACAAACCAATAATAAAGCAAAGCATTGCCTTCACTACGTTTTCAATAAGCACTTCATAGAAGATATGAGGAAATCTTGATCATATTTCAAGCAATTTTCTTTACATAGAATATAATTTTAGTGTCAATTGGATATCTCCCACATGAACTTGAGGCTTCTTTACATTACATACTGTAATGCAGGAAGTGGTGACATTTTAATAGCGTATAGTTAATTGTAAATGTGAAAGTCGAAATTGACTAGAGCCACCGGATTTGGCTTAAACTCAAGACAAAGATTCACATCGATAAAAAAGAAGACATTGTTCGAAAAAAGAGGACAGAAAATATGTATAGCCTACCTAGATTTAGGTTTAGGCCTGTATTATACTTTAAATTACGTCTCTACTGACTGAACTACGCCGGTGGCTTTATTATTATTATTATTATTATTATTATTATTATTATTATTATTATTATTATTATTACTACTACATTAGTATCATTATCGTGAAATAAGCAATATGAATCATCGAAATATGTGTAACTACATCATTTGACATCCACAAAATGTAATAATCATAACAATATTGTATATTTAGTGTGACATTTATAGTTTTATAACACTTCAATCGAATATATTACCATTCTTATGATAACGAGTGATTAAAGAGCGATAAAAGATAACAGATGCAAACCGACATGTTTTAATTGCCAAGATAATGCAATGGAATTTACTGACTTCGAATTCAGAAAATAAGAAATGTAGTCGAAAGTGCTACCTCCGCATCGCCGATATGGATACAAAAATCACAATATTATTCTAACCGTAAATGAAACGTGATCTTTAAAGCATTATTATCATTATAAGTGATATTTCAAATTATAAAACACCGAAATTCTTCAAGCCTTTATTTTCTTCTAACTGGTTACTTGAAGACGCTGTACTCAATGCGCAGCTCTCTAGCTTCAATGGAAATGGCGATGTATTTTGATGAGACGAAAAGACTCGCCGTGTCGCTACCGCTGTAAATTTAACTTATAACTGGAGAAAACCTCGGAAAAAACTGCTAATCAGTTCATGTGGGATTAGAATCTTCGCCCTAACTGCAGCAATGTCAATGAGCACTCTTTGTAGAAATTGTTCGCTCATAGGAACATAGTTCGCTTCCCCTTCCTTGTTTACAGCGATCATCACATCGCACATCGCTGGCGATTGTCATCTGGAGTTGCTAGCAGTTAAAATGAATGCGCGCGGTTTCTCTACAGCAGCCGTGGCGAAAATGTGACTCGCGAGCACATTATGGCCCGCAATGATAGCTGTACATTTCTCTTGCTTCCTACCTCCCCCAACTCCCACCCTCTCACTCACAGGAGTCAAATTCCGTTCCATTTGTATTTGTCTCTGCCCTGCGAGTGGCGTATTGTCGCAATGTCTCTCTCGAAACCATGTACCTCTACAAAAATGAAAGTTTCAAGTAGGATGGGAGGACGCATTTTTTTGCTGCCAATATTAAAATGTATGATTTGTTCACAAGTATTACGAGGAAAACGGTTGTGTAACATAAAACGGCATTATATTACATGTCACTCATGAAACATTAAGGGCCGTATTCATAGACATTTTTAGCGCGGGCTTCCGGTGGATGATCAGCGAAATTAACGTTTTTCATATTCATAAACCAATATTAGCGATATGAATAATTCGTCCCTCCTCTGGCAAAGTCGGGGCTAGTTTAGCACGCTCGTAGCGAGGCTAGCGAAATGTCTATGAATAGCACCCTAAAAGGTTTATTATTATTATTATTATTATTATTATTATTATTATTATTATTATTATTATTATTATTATCCTCTCTGTACGTCGATCCCTTTTCAGCAGATGTACCAATAATGCGGTTAGATCTTCAATTTAAACTCACAGATTTGCAAAAGTGATGTTAAGTGAAAGCTAGATGTAAGGACTTGACAAATGTTGAACTTTCAAATCTTTGCCAAAAAATAAATATCCGACGCTTCGTTCTTTCGCTTGCTCTGTTGAAGCCATGTTCGCTACAACTACGTTTGTGAAAAATTATTTTCAACAATGAAAATAGTAAAAACCAAATTTAGATCACGACTGACAGACAAATATCTTCGTGATCAACTACGACTGGCAGTAAGTGACATAATTTCTGATTTTGAAACACTGTCGCAGAGACATTCTGAAGACAGTTAATTTTAGGTTGTGATAATGTGTCCTATGTTTTCTTATTCATTTCTTTCTTCGTTACAGGTACTAAACATTAGTTTGTAGCCTTGTACTGTATAAAATTATATTTAAGTGCCTGACGTAAGGAAAATAAAAATCCGTTAATAAGTCAGACAGTTGCTTCACCTCCCCTTCGGGTGTCCGCCTCCCTCCATAGGTGCTATGCACGTTGCAGGTTACACAGTGGCTCGGCGCACGATCACATTTTCGCCACGGCTGCTTTACAGCGATGATCGCCAAAGTAGATCGTTGGACGCGACGCAGATCGCTGAAGGTTGCTTCTGAAGCAAATTCAGGACGCACATCGCCGCATACATGTTCAATAATCGATATTTAGAGAAGGCCATGTAGAAATATTGAATCGAATTATGGCAGCAAAACAAATGAGAATTGACAGCGATGTACGCTGATAAAGAAACCACTTCCTGACGATCATCGCCAGCGATGTACGTCCGGCGATGATCGCTGTAAACAAACCGTAGCTTAGGGTCTTGTACGTCGCGTCTATGTTCAAGTTCTAACACGCTGGTTTTCCAGTCAGACGGCCGTGTTCGATCCTCAACCAGGTAGTGATGGAATCTGTGGTGACAAAGCAGACGCTGAATAGGGTTTTCTCGGTACACTCCAGTTTCTCTATCATTCCATCACCACACTACACTTCCCCCTCGCTTCATCTATCATCTGCAATAGTAAAAATAGCCTAAGATGAAATCTCGGGGTAGTACGGTTTTCCGATGTTGATATAGCTCTAGGCCCCTGGGCTTAATAGGCTATTCGTTCGCGAAACGGGATCCGGCTCTATCAGGGGTAGAAGCAGGACGGCTCACCTGTCAGCGTCGGATTCACGAATCCCACCCAGACCACCTGTCGACTTGGACAATCATCGCATATATGGGGCGCACAATGGGCCAAAGCAAGCCTATATTTGGATCCGTTCTGGATCCAACCCTCGTAAAGCCAGACAGCCAAGGGTTTTATACAGAGTGATTCACGAGGATTTACCGACCCTTACGGAGTTTCTTTCTGAAGACATTCTAAGCAAAAAAGTCATATAAACATGTTGTCCTAATCTCAATATTTTCAGAGTTACACTAATCTAAAGTTGTTAGTAAAATAGATTTTTTCTTTAGTCTTAAGGGTAAAAAATATTACAAATAGATTATGAACTATTCAGAAGTATCATTTCTTTAATTGGCTAGTGTTCTGAAGCTAAAAATGTATTGTTAATTGCTTTGTACAGATTTTGTTTTTCAATTTTTATCTAAAAATTACATCATTCTTACGCACTTACCACACAAATTGTTACAAATCATACGACTTTAGGAACTTGATTCTTTACAGTTTAATTATCCATCCTAACGTACAATCTTAAAGTATTTGTGGCGTGATTTGTAATAATTATTGTGATAAGTGCACATAAAATGTAATTTTGTAGTTAAAAATCGAAAAAAAAAACTCTGTACTAAGCAACTATGGAATTCATAACACAGTTCTAGCTACAGAATATTACCTAATTAAAGAAATGATACTCCTGAATAATTCATTCTTTATCTCTAATATTCTTTAAAAGTAAAAAATAATGGTATTTTACAAACAACTTCAAATTAGTGTAATTCTGAAAATATTGAGATTAGGACAAATGTTTATATGACATTTCTTGCTCAGAATGTCTTCGGAAATAAGCTCCTTAAGGGACAGTAAATCCTCGTCAATCACCCTGTATAGCAAAAGTGAGTATACATGTCTTTAGGCCCGCTCCCACTTAGCGGAATCGAATCGAACAGAATGTTTCTTCACAATATATTTAAATGGAAGACAGTAGAAAGCAGCGCATCGAATCGAACAGAATAGAATTCCTGAGCTAGAATATTTATTTCATTGCCGGAACAGAACTTCTTGTAATATGAACAAAGAAAATTGAATAAATCTTGTTCAAAATTATCCGCTATTAGGTATATGACAAAACACAAAATTACTACAGTAATAATTATTCTCGTGATAATGCTTGAAGCGAAAGAAGTAAATTACCGGCACAAAATATAAGGTAAAAATTAAAATCCAAAGCAGTGCTAAAGAACGAAATTTTGCTTCACCTCCCAGCTTTCTTTTCTTGTTTTGGATATTTATTTCTTCTCTTTCCGCCTCTCCACACAGGTGGTTATGCGGTCCATTTTAATTTGTACACGCTTCGGTTCTATTCGATTCCACTAGATGTGAACGCTGGAAGACGTTTCGGTTCGATTCCCCTAAGTGGGCGCTGGCCTTTTCAGTGTCAAACCAGATGATATTTCACCAAACTTGCAATTAGAACTCATTCGTCTCGTCTGCGACAGAAAATTAGAATGTCAACAATACAAGGAGAAGGAATTGTTTCCTTTTACCAATCACTTAATCACTCCCGCTTTCCTCACATACATACAGACGTGTGCAAATTATTAGACTCGGCAGCACATTTTTTACATTTTCATAATTATCATGAATTACTGGGCACAAAATAATTCTGTAGGACCCTATGCGGCAGGATCAGTACAAAAAAGTCCTAGAAACCCGAATTTTTCCACAAATGAGGGACTAGTTCCCTGATGGTGAATGTGTCTTCATGCAGGATGGAGCACCCTGTCACAAAGCCAGATCAGTAACTAATTTTCGGCTGAAAATAATGAAGACGTCCTTCCCTGGCCAGGTAACATCCCAGACGTAAATCCAATTGAAAATCTTTGGTCTTTCGTAAAGAGAGAGAGAGAAAAAAAAACGAAATATGGCACAGGGATGAAGACATCAAGGAACAATGTGAAAATCTCATGGACAGCATGCCAAACAGCATGATAAAGAACACAGGGTTTCATACTAAATATTAATTGTTACAAACAATGTGTAATAAATGAGATTTGTAGAATAAATGTTACTTGAATCATATATATTATCGTTTGAGTCTAATAATTTGCAAACGTCTGTAAGTTTGCTGTAGAGATCATTTAAATATTTGGAAGCAAATAAATACATGTGAACAATTTTTTTTTCCAGAATGAATCTCGAAAAAACTAAACAGAGATCTCTTAAGACAATCATCTACATATTACTCGTTGCACGAATGATTGCCGGCGGCCAGTAGGCGAACTAAAGCATAAACACTGGATCGTATCGTATAACGCAGCACTAATGCCTCTCGAAATCGGCAACGACTTATACCTACATAATGAGACTTGCTAAAAGTATTCAACCAACACTGACATGTATGTATGTATGTATGTATGTATGTATGTATGTATGTATGTATGTATGTATGTATGTATGTATGTATGTATGTATCCAATGCCTACCCACTTCACTTTACGTGATTCGGGTTCCGCATATTGCGGATAGATGGCAGGACTATGACCCATTTTCTAGTTGTACACCACTTCGGCGGGCCACACTATACATGATGTGTATCTGTGGAGAGTTATTCGTGTACTAGGATGAGTGTATGTGTAGGTGTATGTGTAAATGTAGTGCCTGAAATGAGTGACTGTGGTGGTGGTGGTGGTGGTGATGATGGTGATGAGGGAGAAGGGGAAACCCGATGCCGGTACATAGTGTCGCCAGCAAACAGCACTCTACTGAAGCAACACAAACTTAAAATGTTCGATAATGTCCTTCATTTATAGCTAGAAACCTCCTAACATAAAAAATAGCACTGACAAGTGCACTCCTAAGCTACTTTCTTTAACTGTCTTAAGTGGTAGTAGTTCATAAGAAATAAAATATTCCACAATAAAACGTTATTGAAAACACGTTAATATTCTTTATCTTACTATAGAGCGTTAAACAACCATGACATAATATAAAAATAGAATAAATCTTCATTAAATGCAAGTAAGTCCCTTCATGATTTCACAAGTGTTCAATTGAAAAATAAAATTGAGGCCAAATTACATAACATTTCTATGAATGTTTCAGATTCCGTACATAAGAAACCATAAAGGAAAAGGAAGTCATAACCAACCTCTAAGGAAACTGTCTTCAACTCCACTATGTCCGGTATCAGTTTATGCAATATAGGCCTACTAATATCACAGAAAAAAATTACGAGTATAGAACATGATCATAGTAATGAATTTATACAGCATGGAATATGAAATGTTTATATATTCTTTTTAATTATTGTTAAACTGGATGTAACACTGTAAGAAACATGCCCCCGAAAATACCTTTATTAAATGATCGTATTCCGATTACCAAGGTTAAGCTATAACGGGGGAAGGAGGTAAATGATGTACCCCATAATCTTGTTATATGGGATTCTATGGTTTTGCTTTGCCCCCCCCCCCCAAGGAAACTGTTCTCTCTCCGCCTATGCTGATTAATTAATGATCCATTCTATAGTATTAGTGAATTTCTTGACTCCACCGTAATTGTATTTTAAATTTCTAAGCTGCATTCCTCTGTATTATTACGATTATTATTAGTATTGTTATTATTATTATTATTATTATTATTATTATTATTATTATTATTATTATTATTATTATTACTCTTATTATTATTTCATTAGTATTGTTTGTATTCATTTGTTTTTACATTTTATGTCAAATATTATTTAATATCTTTTGTAATTTAGAACATTTTATGTCTATTGCAACTGTTGCTCATCTATACTAATAATAAAT
This sequence comes from Periplaneta americana, assembly GCF_040183065.1. Taxonomy (NCBI): domain Eukaryota; kingdom Metazoa; phylum Arthropoda; class Insecta; order Blattodea; family Blattidae; genus Periplaneta; species Periplaneta americana. Next base: position 62,723,362 of record NC_091118.1, on the reverse strand, counting down.
CTGTAGCCGAAATTTTTCTGGTAATTTTCGATTTTCCAAAAATAATTGGTCCTAACATATATAATTAACCACCCTGAAACCAAAAATCGCTTTTTTGACATTTTTGTTTGTATGTCTGTCTGTATGTTTGTTACCTTTTCACGCGATAATGGCTGAACCGATTTATATGAAAATTGGAATATAAATTAAGTTCGTTGTAACTTAGATTTTAGGCTAGATGGCATTCAAAATACTTTATTTAAAATGGGGGTTATAAGGGGGCCTGAATTAAATAATCGAAATATCTCGCTTATTATTGATTTTTTGTGAAAAATGTTACATAACAAAAGTTTCTTTGAAAATGATTTCCGATAAGTTTTATTCTTTACAAAATGTTGATAGGACTGATATTTAATGAGATAAATGAGTTTTAAAATTAAAATAACGCCATCTAAGACGGTACAATGAATTAAGAACAAATGACTTCGTCTATAAGGGGCCTTGGACAACAACAATCGAAACAGGGGCCCTGGACATCAACAATCAAAAGCTATTAAATATAGCCTACAGAAAATTTGATAAGCTATTTTGTACATTCGTTTTCTGTATTTCTTAAAATAATATTTATGTACACTTTTTTAAATCTCAGAGAATTAACAAACAACGAGAGTGTATTGATTTAGTATGCAGTAATAGTACGTTAGCTTAGCAATCCATTATTTTATAATTCAAATTTTAACTATGCTAAATTGAATCGTGTTAAAATACATAAAATATATATGCAATAAATGCAATGCAAAAAAAATTGGGTAATGAGCGAAGCAGATTATCTTGCGCTGTTGTAAAAGTTGTTCCCTGGATCAAACGTCCTATTTTAATTATGTAATTACTTTATATTTATTTCTAACAGGTGCAGCGGAGTGCACGGGTACGGCTAGTAACATTAATAAATGACTGACTGAATGAAGTGTTTAAGTTTCATATTTGCAGGTTCATTAGTTTAAGAGTTATTTATATAAAAAAATTTTTTACGGTATCTTCGATCTCTTCAGAAAGCTTCTATGTCCTCATAGTTTTAGTTTTACCTTGTAAAAAATAGAGGGAAAAAGCTGAACCTCTTCATATTCAAATTTATAAAATTATTGAGTGCATTTTTTTTTAAATTCTAACTTATTAACTTTAAGTATAAGTTAAAGAACATGCAGTAAAAATTTCAGTTTCGTAGCAAAAAATTTATGGAATCCTGAGCAATGTGAATGCAGAAAAGTTGGTAAAAAATAAAGTACGGAAAATCAGTTTAAAAGTTTGCATGTATTTTAAATTTTAAGGGTCGTATTCTTAAACATTCTTAGTGTAGGCTTGCAGTGGATGATCAGCGAACTAACGTTTTAGTGTTAGCATTATGATATGATATGAATCCCGTACAAGTAATCAGTCGATAGCCAGAGCTAGATAGCTTGCTCGTAGCGCGGGCTAGCGAAATGTCTATGAATAGCACCCAATAAGTACAGCCTTTTTAAAGATGCCGTAATTAATGACACAACCATAGGGTTCTAAGCCTTTGTCAAAGCATAAAGTAATAGGTGTCATAGCTTGCTTCATTTTCTATAAAAAACGGAAAATGTTACTTTGACCAAAAATTACCAAACTGTCATACATCTCCACCCTTAAAACTTTTAGCCACCCCCTTGTACATGGAAATAGCAATAGCCACTGCCTGCAAGCTATTTAATTTTGGAAAAGGAAACACATATCATTGTGATGAATACACATATTTAGGAGTCAAAATAACTAAAATGGAAATCACGAAGATTATATAAATGGAAGAATTAACAAAGGGATATCACAACAAAAACCAAAACAGACATTCTATATAATGCAATTATTAAAAGCACAATATCATACGGCTCTGAACCATGGCATTTGACGTCAAGATCATAGTAAAACTACATTCTACAGAAATGGATTTCTGGCGGAGTACTGCAAGATTATCAAGGAACGACAAAATTAGAAATAATGTTATGTGAGAAAAATGAAAGTGCAAGGATAGCTTGTAGACTATATTAAAACGAAACAATTGGTCATTTAAAGAGGTTGACAGAAGACAGATTGTCGAAGAAGGTGTATGAATGAATTCGAACAGGAAAATGAAGAGGGTAAGACCAAAATTGAAATGGACAAAAAAAATAATTAGGACAATGAGAGAAAAGTGATTGGAAGCAGGGTTGCCAGATTTTAGATCTATCAAGGAGGGACATCCTTTTCCACCATATGCAGTACTTACGTTTGTCTTAAAGGAAGAGTGATATTAATATGGACAGAGTTGACATTTTCATGAATAAAAAAAAAAAAAGGAATAAAAAATTATCCCTTTGTATGCAGTTCTAGAAACTAATATGGATCTAAGAATTACAATTTTAATATTAAAAAACATATTGTAGGTACAGATTTCCAAGTACAAAACAATATTTATCTGAATAGGGTTCTAATTCAAATTCAAATCTGCTTTACAGGGAGCTTCACCTGAAAGACTAGATTTGCATAATATATACGTTACTGTGTACGTTAACAGAAAACCACAATTCCAAGTCACACAGAGATTGTGTGCACTCGTTGTGGGTCTCTGGCATTTCGTCAGCCCACGCGAGTTGTGTGGATATAAAGGGAAAAGTTGAGACGGTGTCGGGTGGAGTTCCCGGGTAGCTCAGTGGTAGAGCGCTGGTACGTTCAACCAGAGGTCCCGGGATCGATACCCGGCCCCGGAACAATTTTTCCCTTGAAATTATTCAAATCTGCTTTACAGGGAGCTTCACCTGAAAGACTAGATTTGCATAATATTTATCTGACTTTGAAGGGCTTGTGGCTATAAGACGTTATGCCAAATTATTAACTTACTTGTTAGTGACTTAACCCAGATATGCCTACTGTCCTATTAAAAGGACAGTTGTCAATGTTTCAAATTACCCTCTCTACAGTTAATGCATTTACTTTATCACAGGTGTCACTATTACTGGTCTTAATTAGAGGCTTGCTAGGTGTAGTAAGATTGGTAGTTAGAGTTCTGGTCATCGTTGAGTTTGAGATACGGACGTGAGAATTGTTCGTTTATTTCAGCTATGGCATCCAAGACGCAAACCTGATGAGAATGTTAAATATTTTTACAGTTCGGAATTATTTTACAAATTGTTGTAGATCAAATGACTCCTAATAAACATAAATATAACGTGAAACCACAATGCGTTCGAAATATCTATTCATTGCGACATGGCAATGACGAAAACTTGTGTGTCCTTTTAAAAGGACAGTAGGCATATTCCCATATATTTTGAAATTGTTTTGCTTTTTCAATTTTAGTGGATTTTCCCTGCATGAAATGCTATCTACGTTTGAAAATTATGCTACGGGCGAAATTTCATCTCAAATACAGACATATCACTATAAAGCAGCCTAAAAATGCCACACAGAGTTCGTGTGCACTCAAAATTGGGTTTCTGGCGTCTTGTCAGCCCACTGAGGTGTGTTGATATTAAAGGAAAAGCTGAGACAATGTCGGGTGTAGTTGCTGGGTAGCTAGTCGGCAGAGCGTTGGTGCGCTAAGCCAAAGGTCCCGGAATCGATATCCGGCTCCGGAACAATTTTTTCTTTCAACTTATTCAAGTCTGCTTCAAAGGGAGATACACCTGAAAGCCACAGCAAGATCTGTTTACAAGTGGAGGACTGGTGACGTTCTGGAGGGAGGTATTGAACTTCTATTGTTTTTCATTTAGTATTTTTGGAAGAGGTTTTATTTTCTATCTAAATTGTCATTGTCACAACAATGTAGATTTTAGAAAATTAACTGAAACCTGTCTTTCGACATTGCCACAGCAATTGCTTCATTATATGTATCGTCACTTCTCTCCCAATATAACCTCCTCCTTGAAACTTCAACACTCTTTTCGCCTATTACTTATTTTTACGTATCAATAGCAATACGGTACTATTCAATGACGAAAGCATTCCAGAGTTAAAACGAATTTGGCCAAAATGCATCATTCTTCAGAATAATATTAGTAGCAATAATAAAGAAACTATAATAAAATAACAACATAATAATTTGTTAATAATAATAATAATAATAATAATTGTAAATTACAACAATTACATTCTTTCCTTTCATGTAAGCTTAGTATACAATTATTCCTCAAAATGTATGCTCATATGCCTACTGTCCTCTTAAAAGGACACCTGTTTCTAGCTCAACCAGTTACAACTAGAATGTTTTGACACCATACAAATACTTCAGTTATATACTGCATTAAATGAGATAGGAAAAATACACAAAAATTGCAAAAAAAAAAAAAATATTTCAGGCATATCTAGGTTAATAGTAGTTCTGGCTCATAGATTTCCTCAGCTGTTTATTATTAACTAGCTGTACCCGTGCGCTCCGCTGCACCCATTAGAAATAAATATAAACTAAGTACATAATTAAAATAGGACATTTGATTCAGGGAACACTCGTGTTTGATAGAAGGATAAATCGTTTGATATGTTACTTAATTTAAATTGTATTTAAATAATTAAAATGCGATCATTTTGGTCCAGAGACCACTCATTTGGTACAATAACAATCCCTGTAACATGTTTCTTAATTTTTATTACATACAACCATAGTTTAATGAACATTGACATCATTTAGATTTAATGTGTACATAAACATTATTTTAAGAAATACAGGAAACGAATATTCAGAATAGCCTATCAAGTTTTCTGTGCATAAGAAGATATTATAATCTTGCCTGTTCTCGATTCAATCAGAAGTTACTGTAATAACGTTATAACATTATGCCCATCTAGAGAAATTACACTTTCCAATGGTGAAATAATAATTAATTATATAAATCGGTTAATTTAGCTTCCGATATTACTTCATATAAACACAGAAACATTCCCGGTAGGCTATATTTCATAGCTTTCGATTGTTGTTGTCCAAGGCTCCTTATAGACGAAGTCATTTGTTTTTTATTTCATTACACCGCCTTAGATGGCAGTTATTTTAATTTTAAAACCCATTTATCTCATTAAATATCAGTCCTATCAAAATTTTTCAAAGAATAAAACTTATCGGAAATCATTTTTAAAGAAACTCTTGTTATGTAACATTTTTCACAGAAGTCAATAATAAGCGAGGTATTTCGATTTATTTAATTCAGGCCTCCTTATAACCCCCCCCCCCCTTTTAAGTAACGTATTTTGAATGCCATATAGCTTAAAATCTAAGTTACAACGAACTTAATTTATATTCCAATGTTCATCGAAATCAGGTCAGTCATTATCGCGTGAAAAGGTAACAAACATCTAGACAGACAGACTTAAATATCAGTCCTATCAAAATTTTGCCTGGAATAAAACTTATCGGAAATCATTTTTAAAGAAACTTTTGTTATATAACATTTAAAAAAAAATCAATAATAAGCGAGATATTTCGGTTTATTTAATTCAGGCCCCCTTATAACCCACCTTTTAAATAAAGTATTTCGAATGCCATATAGCCTAAAATCTAAGTTACAACGAACTTAATTTATGTTCCAACTTTCATCGAAATCCGTTCAGCCATTATCGCGTGAAAAGGTAACAAACATCCAGAGAGACAGACAGACGTACAAGCAAAAATTAAAAAAAAGCGATTTTCGGTTTCAGGATGATTAATTATACATGTTAACACCAATTATTTTTAGAAAAGCGAAAATTACCAGAAACATTTCGCTTACAGATTTATTATTAGTACCTCCATGCCCCCAAGTGCCTTCATGGCATGTTACGGGGATACCTTTACCTTTATAGATTGTAAAATACAAATTCCAAAAGAGGGTTTCACATGTGACAAAATATTTAAATTTCAATGTTTATTAATTGATTACAATGACATAAAATGTATTGACATCTAAATCCATATATAAGTTATTTTGTGACAGCATATTACTGCTCCAAACCCATTATTTAACATACAGTACGCATTTTTAGAGCTTATTACTGGACTTCAACTTTTCAACAAGCTTATTTTTTCATTTTCTGTATCATACATTTCTGATGAACTTTTTTTTTTTAATGTTAGAAATATATTCACTACTGAATTCACTGTCACAAGCCTTACATTTGGCAGAGTATTAGTTTTTTTCCAATGTGCAAACAAATAGTTACTAGGTGACCATAAAATTATACAAAGGATGTTAATTTTCTAAAGAAGGGACTTTTCGCATCCCACCTCGAATCGAAGCGGGACTTGGGATCTTTATATGAAAATCAGGACATCTGGCAATCCTGATTGGAAGATGGGACATGGGAGAATAGAGAAGAATGGAGAAAGACTATAGAATCCTGAAAATAGGTATAGGAAGATGTTTAGGACATTGTAAAACCTGATAATAAAATTAATAATAACAATACTGGAGCTAAGTGACAGCTGTGAGCAGTATGGGATGAAGATAAATGTACACAAGACAAAGATAATGGTTATCGGAAGAAAAATAAAGATTATTCATCTCGATTACACAACTTTTAACACCATATCACATAGAAATACAATTTATGAGTATACTTTCACGTGTTAATTTGAACTAAGTTCATAAATACCTAATTGACTAGTTTCGACTTGGGAGCCATCTTCAGAAATAAAAAAGATAAACAGGCAAATTCGAAATGAGGCAATAGAACAAGTGGACAGATTCAAATACTTGGGGTGTACTATAAGCAGTAACATGAACTGCTGCCAGGAAGTCAAAGGGAGAATAGCAATGACAAAGAAAGCTTTTAATATAAAAAGAAGCATCTTCTGTGGAAGAGTCACCATAGAGCCAATTGGCTAGTCTCTACATTGAGACGATCCAAAAGACTCAGTCATAATTCAATCGACTCCTTACCTAAGAGCCAATAGGTTAGTCTTTTATAATGAGACAACTCATCCTGCCTAAGGTATTTCCGTGGTTTTCCTAAGGTACCAAGACAAATGTCAGGATGAGCCTTACGAGAAATGGGCCACGGACCTATATGCCCTTCCCTATAAAGTTCACCAATTGCTGCCCTGGTTCAACATCTATAAAATATCTGCTACATGGGCGAGGTTACTCATCTCTAGTCGCATTGCGAAAGGACAGAGAACCTTTCAATTTGCAGATTAGAATTAGCGGCGTCTCTTCCGATGGCCTTCACTTGCCTTAGTCATCGAACAACAGACAAGTGAGTCTTCTAGACTCCATTTGCACTGCGAAATGGCAAAGTTCCTTTCAATGTGCAGACTTACACCTTCCGCCATTTCTTCTCCGTCCTGTCCTGTGATCAGTTTGATCACATTTCCCTTCCCTCGAGTACGTGGTACCTACGATGTTTCGTCCATTTTCGGCTTTCGCCCTTCAAAATTTTCTAGAACTCCTTCAATGCAGCAGTGTAACCCGGAGTGAGACAAGTGGCCAACAGGCTTGGAGTTCACATACTCAGTTTCTTTCAGCCCCGAACTCCTTGCGAGGACGCGTTTTGCGTACCTTTTAAATTTCTCCTCCCAATTCTCCTCTTTCAATTCAATTCAGACCTCTCGAAAAGGACCTAAGGAACTAACTAGTGAAGTGCTTTGTGTGGAGTGTGGCATGGTATAGGTCAGAAACATGGAAAGTACGACGAAGTGAAGAGAAACGATTGGAAGCTCTTGAAATGCGAAATGGACAGACAGAATAAGAAGTGAAGCAGTCTTGGAAAGAGTGTGTGAAGAAAGAATAATGTTGAAACTGATCAGGAAGAGAAAAGGGAATTAGCTGAGCCACTGGATGAGAAGAAACTGCCTACTGAAGGATACACTGGAAGAAATGGTGAACGGGAGAGGAGTTCGGGGCAGAAGAAATATCAGGTGATAAACGACATTAAGATATATGGATCATATGCAGAAATTGAAAGGAAGGCAGAAAATAGGAAATATTTTAGAATGCTGGGTTTGCAGTGAAAGACCGGTCCTTTGACAGACACTATGAATGAAAAGTAGTAGTAGTAGTAGTAGTAATAATAATAACCATAATAATAATAATAATAATAATAATAATAATAATAATAATACTAATAATAATAATAATAATCATAATAATAATAACAGTAATAACAGCGGCAACTTATATGCTTACTGGGTTTGACTGGTATGGAAGGTGGTCAACTTACACAGGTTTCACAGTACCAATTTTTCCGAAATTGTAAGATAAATGTCAGGTAATCCCATTATGAATTATATTTATGCTAATCACTCCTAGATAAACTGACTCATAAATGTTGTTTCGGAAAAATTGCTATAGCCGAAAAAGAAAGTGAAGTACAGGATGTCAGAAAGCTCTTTTTCAGCATCAAAATCTTGAAAATGTCTAACATAAAAATCTCGACATCGATTTTCTTCAGCATCACTTAGTACTATGAGAAAGTAATCTGAATACTGTGCTCGCTTTCCGCTCTTTGAGCATTACCTGAATACACCATTGACTGGCTTTCTCTTAAATATTTGGCTATATCCTAATGACTATACCAGCCCTCGAAACAGAGATAATGCTGATAAGACTATTCACACTGCACTAATTACAATACAAACAAGCGTAAGAACAATAGGGATGAACATCAAGGAAAAGAGAGCCGGGTGCAAAAATGACGTAATCTTTAATAAATTTGTCGCAATACAAATAAGTAGAATAAGAGGACATAAACCCTTAAAAGTCGATAGGTCTAGTATCACAAGAGTTCTCTACTTGTCGACGATTCGCGAATAAATTATTCACAGAGATGAAAACTCGCGCGGTACAGTCAACTCCGGATATAGTGAACCTCTGCGGACTTGCATATTTCGTTCACTATATCCGAAGTGACTCTCCCCTAACCTTAAATGTCAGAAATGAATGAAAAAGTGTGAACAAGAAAATAAAATATTTAATTTTTTTAGAATGGATTACACTATATAATGTATACTGTTATTCACAGTTCATTTACTTAAACTATGCTGTCGACCAACGTCCGCTTGCAAAAGACCACATTCAATGTCACTTATAATATCTGCCTTATCTTCCAAAGAAAACACTTTATGCTTCGACATTTTTATACAGTACATTCACTGTTGTAACACTAGAAATAGATTTATCCAGGTAGAAATGACAAATGCTGTTATGGTGTGATTGCGTACTCAGTCTTGGAATTTCCCAGGTCACTTAATGGAAACTGGGAAAGGGTTGATGGAGTTTGAAAGCCATCGAAATCTTACCTTCATTTATGCTCTGGACATAATGTCCATCCCCTTTTAATAAAAGAAGGCACTTTCATTTTCCATTGTTTTGATGCTATCTGTCATAATGGAAATGTTTCTGAGAACAAAAGGCAACCCTTTGACGGTGGAAGATTAGAAATAGTAGAATAGAGTGCTGAGAAAAGAATGTCAACCCTTCACCATGCAGTGCCTGGATTCACAGTACAGTTCACTTTCTAGGAATCACTAATCCTACCTTTGTCTTTTGGCTAAAGGAGTAAGAAACTTAGAATGTTGTTCTCAATACATTCTTTCAATTTTATACAAGACTTCAAATAAGAATTTGCTAGTATATAAGTCTTGTAACTTCAATTTTTAAGGTTCATTATAACTGAAGCGAGAGTTCACTATAAACGAAAATATTAATGTACTTTTTAATGTATGTGGGTTGGGACCAATGATTTAGGTTCACTATAGCCGAATATTCACTATAACCGAGTTCACTATATCCAGAGTTGACTGTATTTGAATACGACTATTTCGCGAAAAAAAATAATTAAGTAATAAAAAAAATATAATAATTCTTTTGTGCCAGGGAGTAACAGTATAAGTCAAAATTCCTAGTTTTCAGGACAGAGGTTTGAAGTTTCTAAATCAGAGACAGCATAAGCTCGTGAGGATCTGAAATAAATAAAACATAGAAATATTTGATAAATTTTCATTGCATAGTAGACTAATGCCTTTTAATTCTACTTATTGCGAAATGACTTGTAAGGACCGATAAAAATTGATATATATATATATATATATATATATATATATATATATTTTTTTTACTTATACTCTTAGTCCCTGGCACGAAAGAATTTTATTACTTTGTAAGATTTTAATGATTTTCATAAATTGGACAATGCAATTTATAGAGTGCTATGGTTATTAAAAAAGTTTTTAAAGAATGTTTTAATATTAATTATTACAAAATATAATTGTAACAAGATCATAAATGATTTAATAAATATCGTAGACTTCATTATTAAAGAATATGTATTTCCACTGTTGCAGAGTTTGTTGTACTATTGATTCACATCGATAAAAAGGACACAAAGCTTCAAAAAGGAGGACATTGTTCGAAAAAAGAGGACAGAAAATATGTATTTAGATTTAGGCTTATTATACTTTAAATTACATCAATATCTATTTCATTACAAAATATTTAGAGTAGAGATTTAGGCTTAGGCCTATATCATACTTAAATGTTACATTAATATCTATTTTTTTACGAACTAATTATGGAAAAATGTAATAATGATTTTACAGTTAGCTACATATGAAAGTCAAGGGAACTATAATTATTAAAGAGGACAGAAAATATATATTTAGATTTAGGCTTAGGCCTATATTATACTTAATACGTCAATACCTATTTTATTACAGTATACTTATGATAAAACTTAATAATATAAAATGATTTTACAGTTAATGAAAACAGCGACCATAACAAATAGGAACAAAGAGAGTTATGATGGTTCTGTCCATGCTGCTGCCACCTACAGCCAAATTACTTGAGAAAGGCGTCGAATCAGATAATTTCAAAATATCAGGCATACAAGTTATGAAAAGGAGGACATTCCTTGATTTTTTAAAAATCTGCCCAGACCCCGGACAAAGGCCTAAAAAGGAGGACATGTCCGGACAAAGGAGGACGTCTGGTCACCCTAGTTGCACCGCTTTCGAACTGTCTGCCCATCTCCCACCTTTTCTTGAAAAAATTTCTTCTCTCCTCTCCTATTTTTATAGGCTATCAACTCTGCCAATGAAATATTTTATTCTTTTCTTGGGGGGAATCTTATAATAGTGAAATTATTTTCTGATAGCTTACTTTATCATTCAGTATCATGTAAGGGACACCATAGTCTTCCAAAGCCTTTCTAGTATTTAATTTTCCTAATTTTAATGCCTTCACTGCATTACAAAAGTACACTGAGTTGCAATTGCACTTTCTTTTTGGTCCCAGCTTCTTTGCACACACTCAAATTGTTTAATTTAACCTACAGCATGATGAAAGTTTAGTAAAGGAGGAAAATTAATCATGAATTACCAGCTTCTTTCTTATATATGTCATCAGAGTCACCTTTTAAAACAACAAAACTACATTAAAATAAAAACGAAAATAATTTTATCTCTAATATTTTTTAGTACGTCTAATGAAATTAAATGCTGTGTTACTTACTTTATTAACTGCTGGAGATTGCTGTTTTAATTTATTATCTGACTTGGTGACATCTTATTGATAATAAATTAAAACAGCAATCTCCAACATAAAATAATATTTAGTTCATTAGCGAACGTTTTCCAATAAGTAGTCTTATAATAATAATTATCTGTGTCTCTATATAATAACTCGCATATATTTTTGCACTTATTATCATTTCTCCATCTCAATTTTCAGATGAAACACATACATAACACACAAACATCAGCTACGCAAATTATCGTATATCCTACGACAATCCTCAACTAATGAGTACTCTTAAATATCTATTTTATCAATCATCATTATAAATTTTAACATTATTGACAAATTTTAATCATAGGCCTAATTGTATATTTTATTTGCAACATGAGCTATATGTATAAAATATCCGTCCAATTAAATTTCAAAATCTAAAGATTATATCAACAATTATCCTGTATTATGTCACATTTACATAAAGCTCATGAATCTCATGCATTGCATACATACATTGTTCTCTATTCTTTGTTATTTGCATAATTTATTATTATAGGTTCAGATGATATATGTTTTGTTATATCTGAAGATGCCCCAAACGGCGAAAACGTTCATATATCTTATTAAATAGCAAATAAACATTTGCAAGTTGATATGTCTTAAGATTGAAAATTTATTATATACTTATTTAATAAGGCTTTAGACTGCACGGCTACAACGAGACATGCTAAAAGAGGGAAAATGAATCTACTTATGTTCAAGGGGCAGATAAGGTCTGAGAGTGAGGAAGCGAAGAAGACGAGTTTGGGTCTTTAATAGTGTAATTTTCAGAAGTGTGTGTTGTATTGTACTAAGTACGGTCATTTTAAATTTGTTATTGGTGTAATTGTTACCATGTGAGGGCTGTCAAATGCACACGTTTTGCGGAAGTGAGCTAGTTAATGCGTGTAATTTTTACCACATGAGTCTCGATTGCACATTTAATTTTGGGGAAATTGAGCTAGTTAATAGGTGTAGGCTAATTTAGGTTTGTTGTGTGTTATGTTATGCTAAATACATGAGTGTCGAATGCACATTACATTATGGTTGGCTTAGAAGCGAGTCATCAGAACGGGGAGCAGACAGAGAGGGTAGTTGCCGTGTGGCGAGCGTGCGGCGAGAGTGGAGATAACTTCCCCTACTGGCGATCTGTTATTTCAGATTTAGCCCAACAATCTATTCAACTTGTGTTAACTTACGGTATTTTTTTATTATATTTACCCCACTTTACCATATGCTTATGCTACTACTCAAATCTGACGTATTAGTTTATCAGTGGCCCCGTACCATAATCTATAATTTCCTCTATAATATGCGGAGAAGGTGAAACTTGCGCCGAGGTAGTTGCGGTGATTTTGGAAGTGAAAATGGTTGAATCTGTAAGAGATGTTGTGTGGATATGCAGTTGATCGTATATGCAAAGCTGAACTAACCAAACCTAACCTGTCACAGATTCGTAAATGCAAGGTGTATAAACAGAGTATGAAGGTAACTAAGCTACCTCAGCGCAAGTTTAGCCCTCATCCTATATAATAAAAAAACTCACTAACCCACTGGAGTCTGGAATCTGAATCGGACAAGACTGAGAATAATTTCTCTGTTGTCCTTGCTGTCGTATTCCACCAGAAATAATTGTTTTTGCAGCACTGATTCTTGTGCGTCTTATTTTTACCTCTGGTATTAGTGCTGAAACATCGGATGTATCGTCTACTTCTTCAAATTCCTCACCGTTTGCCTGTGAATGATGGTTCGAAACATCCCTATTTGTTGACATATTATCACAGTAAGAATTGTACGTTAAGCATTTAGGAGAACAACTTTGGCTCATAAGAGACATATGTCTTCATTAAATAACGTCACTGCGCGAAATACCTAGTTTTACAACGGGTAACCACACACTTTGACAAATATTAAGTTCCTACTACACACACCATAGATCACACTCACACAGACTAAACAACGAGCGCCATGTTCGTCCTATTTTCATGTCAGCCAACGATTCAATTAATTGTTCAGAAACAGCTGATTTCATTGTGACCAACATTACAATGGAATATCTTTCGTGATCTTCATCGAGGACGTTCGAACAGAACTGCTGCTGCCATCTTCAAAACGAGCGGATGAACTCCTACTCGAACGAAGAAAATTATTTCGTGATCTTTCTTCCGTATAAACGGTTGCGTTCAGCCGGGCCAGCGCTGTGGCAGCGCTGAAATAGCGACAGCACTGAACGCCTTGCTGGGCGACAGCGCTGAAGTAGCGGCCGCCATTTTTCGTAGCAAAATTTTTTTCGCTGCAAGCCTGCTGCTAGACAGCGAAAATGGAGGGGGTAGACATCAACCAATGGTGCCGGAGTAGACAGAACAATGGCGTGTTTCTTTGTAAACACAGCGGACATTTTGCAGTCTGGTCGTTCAGCCACTAACAGCTGCTGTAACTCAGCAAAAATGAATCGCTACCCCAGCGCTGTCCCGGCTGAACGCAGCCTATGTTATCGACTTTGCTTCTTCCTATTCATCATATTTTCTTTTTGTACTATTGACCCCTATTAATTATCCAGAGTAAGAATACTATACATAGATTCAGAATAAGACATTTAAAATAATGCATTAGTACTAGATGAATAACTATCAGCAATCGAATATCCCAAACACTAATCAATGATCACATTCTCAAATTCATTGAAAGGAAAACGTGCTGACCAAGCAATCGTGATCGGTGGTTTCATCTCATCTATCTTCTGCTGCCACTGCGATTAAATTGTGAACTGTTTCTTAAGCCTGGTTCAGACGGTGCGTGCAGCGAATAAGGATTATAAAGAATGGACACTGAGCTAATTTTCCTGTGTTTGTGTGTTTTGTTTCTCTGTGCGCCAGGGGATAGTTCCACTTTCAAGCGCTAGAGGTAGTGTAATCGAGCATACGCTAACATAATAATTGAGAATAGAGTTGAGACACAAGATCCAAACATCGCCTACCTCATTGCATAATCCAGTAACGCTTTGCTTCAAATAAATTCAAGTTAACAGCTTTTCCTTATTTCTCAGTGACAAACTAGTTGTAATAATAATATTTTATATTTCAGATATCATAAATTATATTATAAAATAATATAATACATTATAAAATTAAGTATCAAATTCGTTTAATATTTGTATATAATATAATATAATATAGGTATATGGTTTTACTTCTCGTGAGAGTGTTGTTTTTCCATTTTCAGCGCTATCAAATTATTACATATTTTAATTGTTGTTGGGGTCAACGTCTCAACTCTCATTATAAAGGAACTCTAGAGTCTAGACATTACAGTTAATGAAGGATTTATTATTTTATGGATCCAATTTATTTTATTTGAGTACATAATGTACCTAGATGTATTAATTATATGTGTTATATTTCCGCTGTGTCGACTGCTAGCTGGTGTGATGTCAGCGCCAACTCTAGGGAGAAAGCAGAATCTGACGCTCTAGCTGGCTTGAAGGCCATTGAAATCGGTCCGGCTACATCAAAGGTACCGACGCGAAGTGTCCATTCTTTATAATCCCTGTTCGCTGGTGCGTGTTTCCGTGATGGATTCCAAGGTGGCTAGCAGCCTGGGTGCCGTGGTGGCTACGGTGATGGTTTTCGTTCACACGGAGCGAGCTCATAGACTTACTAAATAACCGCGAGCGAATTGCCTTGCATGCTGGATCCAAAGAGTTTGAAGTATTACAAACTCTTTGGCTGGATCCCAGTTTGGAAGTTGGAGATGCTGGCGCGGTACGATTTGTAAACATCAAATATGGAAGCTGTATGTGAAGCTGTACGAAGAAGACGTACAGCAGCCTTTGCTGTTTTGCTAGCTTTGAACGCTGAGGAGATGGATCAAATTAAAAAGAGTGGAATGTGGAACCGAAAATGGTTACTGCGTAGACATACGAGCCAAGATGTCTTAACAATGGTGTTTGTATAGCATATGAACATGTCTCTTCTCTGTACGCCTCAATTAAAGTTCTGACTTGATCTCTGGTCCAACCGTAGGAATTCATAATCAAAAATTTCGACTTGCTCTCTTAAGGGGAGAGGATGGTATTTTTCAATTTTTTTTTCCTATTTGGTGTAAATTATTAATTTTTTGTATGTAGAGAGCTCATAGCTGTGGCAACTGAACCAAATAAAAATATATAAAAAAAAAATTATTTGGAGGCCCAAATTTGAAAAAAAAAATAACCCAATGTAGGATTGTACTAAAACCGATATATCTAAACCGTTTTTAAAGATAGATTCAAACAGTTTTTGCAATGTATTTGCAAAAGTAGCCTATGTTCTACAAACTGTCTGTAACAGAATTTTGATATTAGTCCCTACGTTGGCAAAATAAACAATTAAAATTTAATAACAATTTTTTGATTTTCTTTCTTGCAAACAAACGCACGTATTTTTAAAATGAAATCAATTAACAAAATTCTGTTACAGAGAACAGTTTCCTAATAGTCTAAAGAATGTGTGTTCTAAATATCATGCATGTATCTTTAATAGTTCAGAAATTATATTCATTTTGTCTGGCAATGTAGCAAAAAAAATTACGTTACTGGAAACCAATAAAAGCGGGCGTGTGATTTAAAAATACATAGCGCAGGAAGTTTAAAAATGACGTCTCAACATCCGATAAGGGCACAAATACCCACAAAATGTTATGCAATGTATTCCACACATATCAAAGGGTATTTTAAAGAAAAAAACAATTTTTTGAAAATTTAATTTACCGGAAACAACTATAAAAGTGGGCGAGTGATTTAAAAATCCATAATGCAGGAAGTTTAAAAATGGCGATCCACACATATCACAGAGTATTTTAAAGAATATATATTTTTTTAATTTAGTAATTTTTCATAAAAAATACCATCCTCTCCCCTTAAAATAGTAGCTTCTGCAACCTTCCCGAGGTTGATCCACACTGTTGTTTTCTCGCTCCCAAGGTCCCAGAACAGTCTAGATAAATAAATAAGAAACTAACCATAAGTGGAAAACAACTAAAATTCTACATTAACAATAGTAAATGTTGCAACAAAGCAATTAAACAAGAAGTTTAAAACAACTGAAGTTCTATATTTGATTATTCTATCCTTAGAAACTAAGAAATAACATAAAAAAAGATTTAGTTGGAAAACAACTATTTTGGTAACACTGAACCAGCACAGAAGCACGCAGGAAAAATAGCAAGGAACCTACCCTCGAAATCCAGCAAGCTAGCCATCCACGGAGCCACCAGAGCGCATTATTAACGGTGAGTGACCACGCAGGCGACCCATCCGCGCAGCCACCTTGGAATCCATCACAGAAACACGCACCGTCTGAACCGGGCTTTAGACCCGTAACACACTTGCAGAGTTTTCGCCAGCGAGAAATGTGTTGCGAGAAAATTAAAAAATTGATAACATGGATTCAAATGGACTTCCACACACTGGAAGAGTTTCTCGTTCGAGGCAAAAACCTCGCGCGAGTTTCTCGCTGGAATCGGTAGCTCAGCGAATTTTCTTGACACATTTATCAAAGATGTTTGACATTTATACTCTTTATGACGATTGAATGTAGAAAAAGATATCACAGGTGGCGATGAATTGTATTGTTTTTATTAAATTTGAAAATGAGGAAAGATGGCTGATAATTGCAGTCAGAAACTTATCGAACTTGTACGATGTCACCCGTAGGCCTATTTATATGATGCACGGGATGAAAACTATAAAAACACGAAACTTAAAGAAGAAATCTGGAGACAAATATCAGATTATCTGAAAATAAATAGGACTATATTTTATTTTGATGAGATTTAATAATATTAATTAAACATTTGAAATAATGTATCTATATGTCAACCGTTTACATAATTTTAATCAGAACATAGCAAAGAATCCTCTATCCAGTAGCGGCTGGTGGTCAAAATAATGAGTGTGCTACAATCTCTATATCGGCCTACTGTATACACTTATATGCATTTATCTTAATTTGAGACTCGCCTAGTGACGAAATATGGAGTTCCTTCCTACTGCAGAACTTGTCAATTACCCTGGTGTTAAACGTTAAATCCCTCCATTCTAGACATCATACTCTTTTCTATTGACAGTATTGCAAGAGCAGTGAGGCGATCCTGGGACATAGTGTTCCTTAAAAACGTTTTTATGTGTTTCAAGCAAGAAAAACATCTTTCTGGCTCAGCAGTGGTCATTGGTGTTGTAACCAAAATATTTAACAACTTCGTTACTTCACAGAATGGATCCCGTGAATTGTTGGAGACTATGTTTTGTAACAATTGAACAGCCATCTATATTTCGGAAGTCGGATCTTCCGTATAGAACTCCAAGTTGTGTCTTTAACATTCTTTTGTTCAGTACAGTATAGCTGTTGACGGCAACTTCAAGTTCGCGTTCAGGAAAATTATGCAAAAAATTGTCAAAAAATTCGCTGTTTAACAATTTTGTTGCGTCTAGGTAGCTTAAAGATTGGAAACGATGAGTAGTTTCCTGAATTATACGGTTACATACCTCCTTGGCATCAATTTTCTGGAATTCATTTTTCCGTCGAAATCTTTCTTCAACAAACTTCCTGGTGTTCCTGGAGCTGTGACATATAACATTGGAGCAAGATCTTGTCAGCCATCTCGACTTAAAAGGAAACTCCCTCAAGACATCCTTCTTAGTGATACTGACGACTCTTCATAATTTAACACAGAAAATCATCATTTTTTTTTTCACATAATTTACAACAATGTTCAATTAATTAATTTAAATTAGAGGAGCCTTTAGAGCCAACCTCAGCATGATATTCAGCATGTGATATTCCATAATTTAACAGTGGTCTGTATAGCAAGTTTGCTGGTCGACCAATTAAAAAAAAAATCCGTCGCTTGCCGATTGATTCAGGAGGTACCTCAAATAACTGTTAGATGGCAGCAGCAGTCGAAAATTTGAATTACCAAATACTAACTCGTTGCCAAATACATTGTATATAGTTCCGAGCACAGTCTACTATATACAGTCGCGAAGCTCAATATGTTCTAAAAATGCAAACATGGGTAGTTGCCCATCACTACGATCGCTACTATCGCCTCATCATCGCAGATCTCTCTCCTAGTAGACGACAAAATATGTTACACTTTCGTTGTGTTCTTTTGGAAAAATTAACACCTTCCTTCCATTATTGAAATATTAAATGCATAAAGTTAATTTATTATTTTAATGAAGTATATTAAATTCCACCATAAACTCGAAGATACCTGCAAGAAATAGGTTAATATTATTTTTGTTTGTGCAAAACGAACTGAAATTTACTATAATCGCTTCACTCATTCAAGATTATAGCGATAATTAACTATGAAATCAATAAATATTAATTTGCATTTCCCTTTACAACAATAATAATGGAAATATGAATTAATGGAGTAACTTACGTGTACCGGTATTTGTAGTGTAGGCTTACGTGGTTAACAAAGTGGGATGAGGTTAAGCAATAATAATCACACCAGAATTGGAAATAAAACGTGATCAATAAATTTTATTGTAACAGACTTTTTCTACGTTTCTAGTAAAGTAACAAATAAAAATAACAACAAAATTAACAGCTATAATTAAAAACATATCCTTTGAAAAAAAAAGTAGGCCTAAGCAATAATAATCCCACCAGAATTGAAAATAAAACGTGATCAATAAATTTCATTAAAACAAACTCAATTTTTCTACGTCTCTAGTAAAATATTATTATTCCAATTATTGTATTTTAGCCATTAACATTTTCATTACAACCAATAACGAACATTTCACAAGCATCAATGTGAAATACGCAACGAGCTAGCACTCGATGGAAATACGACACAGTCCAAAGTCGACCGTGGACAATCTATTGTTTCTAGTTGCTAACCGCTTGGAGAGCTTTATCACGAGATTTGCAAAAAATTACCTCAAGCTTCGCGACTGTATATAGTAGACTGTGGTTCCGAATTCCTCCACAAACAAGCATTCTTTCCTTACGCTTTACTTTTGCAATATCCAAGCTGTGTTGTGCTGAAGCTGACTACAGCACTTCCCCGCGTAAAAATAGCCAATCAGAGCAGTTATTTCAGCTTCGCACATGCGCATTAACTGTCTACATTTTCATGTAAGTTTTGAGTAGCACATCGAACCCCCTGAGGCACCAAAGAGCGAAGAGCGAAGATTAAACACTCTATAACGCGTCATGAACATAACAACGGGAAATTGTCAAATGGCAGATCAAATACTATGGTATTGCAAACACTTTATTTGAGCAAAAAATATCATTGTGCTGTAGCACTGTCGCCCGTGCCTCTACCATATCATGAATGGCAAAAAACTAAGGTCCATTCAACCTGAAATAATGCCTAAACATATCATGATTCAAATCGAAACCAGTATCCAAAACTCGTCCTGTGATTTTCAGACATTTCTGGCATTAATTTTAGGCCTACTTTTTCTTTTAATTAACAAAATATGTTCATGTAACTCCATATCCTCATCATCTGAATACTCAGATTCAACATAGCATTCGTACGTAATTTGTAAAGTACGACAATATACGTAAATACATAACCTATAATATTTCCCCCAACGAGTGATTACTATAATCAGAAAAATGCTTTCTGCATGAAGACAGTGCATAGATGACGAGAGGTTCAGTCTAGCTCTGACAGCCGTCGCAGTAGGACGTGTCCAGCAGCGCGTTGGGTCTGAGCAAGCAAGCAGCTAACATTGAGTGGTTGTTGTTTATTTCTGTGTGTGTTCATATACGCATAATAAGTTAACATCGCAACAAAAGTTATTCGGCAGCATACAATCAAAGCAACATTTAACAAGGATCAGCAACGTCCGAGTGCTATGGAAATTCATCAATGGATAGCAGACGAGTTAAATGTACAAGAAGACGACCTACAAACAATTCAACTTGTAAGTAAACAACATGCTGTTTATTTGAAATTTAAAACGTCTACAGTGTATGAGAATTACCTGCAACGTTACGAAGGGTCATCAACCTTAACCTTACAGAGTGGAGACAGAGTTGACGTTACGCTTTCCCCAGCGGAAGAAGAAAGTACTGTCGTAAGAGTGTTAAATATCCCCCCCGAGGTGCCCAATGAACGATTACATAACGTTTTCCAAAATTATGGGAAAGTAAAACAAATAGATAGTGAAAAATGGTCGTCGCGATATCGATTTCATGTAGATACCGGAATAAGGCTAGTTAATATAGTCATTGACAAACCGATCCCATCCACCATTGTAGTAGCTACATACGAGGCGTATGTGACGTATCCAGGCCAGGAACAATCATGCTTCATCTGTGGCGGATTATCCCATCTGCGGAATACATGTCCTAACAGAAACTTAAAAGCGAAAGTCACTGTTGCCCCTAGAACTGTCTTCACTATGAGTGTTTTGTTTAAAAATGCCGAATCGATGTCGAGATCAACAGTTGCACCCAGAAGTCATTCTAGTCAACAAAAGGAGAGTGAAGCTTCCGATAACCTTAATGAGAATGATGACGTCATATCACGTCCATCGGACATTATGGAGACGGAACACCAAATTGACAAACACAAGCAGTCTAGAGGGGACGGAGTTAATGGGTCAACGACTGAACAACATCGGGAACATAGTACTCGTGACCATGAAGAGGCAGAGCAAAATCCGGGGACGACACCTCTTCCGGTGAATTCTGAAACTGATTCTGCAGATGAAATTGAGGGAACCCGTGTAGATTCCGATCAACAAAAGTCAGGAGACGGCGCGCGTCTTCAATCTGAGCTGACTTCTGTGTGCGATAACAAACGTAAGACATCAAGTAACACGTCAACTGTTAAGAATGACTTACAAGGCGGTAGTACATCATCTTCATTGGAGAAGCAATCTAGTACACATACTCGTATACCTACACAACTTGAAGCGGAGCAGACATGGAATGAGATGATGGACGCAGACGACACGAGCCACAGGTCAACTTTTGCTACTCAAAACAAGGACATAGCCGCGCAGAAGACAATCAAAGGAGGCAACAGAGCGGGTAGGTTACACCCATATAAGCATGAAGGCAGCAAGTTGGGTTTCCTCCTCTGCGAGTAACAGATTAATATCTTTCACTTGTTATTATATTGCTATACCTAAGATAAATGCTTATTCAGTTTGACACATTTAATCATGTCTCATTTCAATCCATTCTGGTTTAAGAAAGCTCACTCCTTTGGATTATTAAACATATTTTTCCTTTCTTTAATCCCTTTCTATATTTATTTCTCGTTCATGACGGATGTCATTAATATTCTTACCTTAAATGTCAATAATATCTCCTCTCCCCGTAAAATTAAGTTATTATCACAGTGTCTTCGCAATATGGACATCCAGATTGGCTTACTGCAGGAGGTCGGGACTTCGGACCTTCACAGCATATTTGGTTATAATATAGAATCCAACGTTCTACCCGATGAGAGAGGAACAGCTGTAGTGATTCAAGATCACATTCCATATACAGACGTAATTAAACTTCCCGATGGAAGGGGAATAGCACTCCGAGTAGATAATATTCATATTGTGAATGTGTATGCCCCCTCAGGCTCTCAGAAACGACGTGAACGTCAGAAGTTTTTTACGACTGATATAACACCGCTTTTAGCACGTAAAAATGAACAATTAGTATTAGGAGGAGATTTTAACTGTGTATTGCACGCCTCCGACACTTCCGGAGAATATCATCCTTGCCCGGAACTCCAAAATATAATCGATGGTCTAAAACTAGTGGATTCATGGAAATTACAGACACGCCGAAATTCCCTTTACACATATAAAAGTCATAATTGCGCTTCAAGGTTAGATAGAATATATATGACACAGAACCTGAAGTCCAATCTTCGAGGTACAGACATATGCCCGGTCGCTTTCTCTGATCATTGTGGTTATATAATAACCCTACGAATTCCACGTCTACCCACTCCATTTGGCAGAGGAATATGGAAGCTTAACACAAGCATATTGAAGGAAGAGGATTTCAAAGAGGATTTGGAACACAAGTGGAGAATATATCAACGCCAGAAGTCGAGGTATCCAAATATTTTAGAATGGTGGGTCAATACGAAACAAAAATTAGGAAAATGGATGAAATACTATAGCATTCTTCGACAACAGGAAATAAAAGGACAAGAAGAATATTTGTATGGATTACTGAGGGACATATATGCTTCGTCTTCAACAGAACCTCGATTAACCACTTTACTGAAA
The DNA here is from genome assembly GCF_040183065.1 of Periplaneta americana. Taxonomy (NCBI): domain Eukaryota; kingdom Metazoa; phylum Arthropoda; class Insecta; order Blattodea; family Blattidae; genus Periplaneta; species Periplaneta americana. The sequence goes on along the minus strand of NC_091118.1, from coordinate 62,700,616 downwards.
AAAGTTAAAGCAAGTATCCTCAAAATTCAACATGATCGAGATAGAGGTACACAAATACGAGCCCGGTCCAACAGTATGTCAGGGGAGTCGACTTCCATGTATGATGTCATTCGAGAGACGAAGAGGGGGAAAAGAAAATATATTAACATGATTACTACTGCTGACGGAGTAATACACACAGCACAACCATCAATACGTTCTGTTTTGTACGAGTATTACAAGAATCTATATACCGAACCAGTTGCTGCGCCAAGTATCAATATACAAGCCAGTCAGAATAACCCGCCATCAGGTCACTCACAACGCCTTTAACAACACAAAATATATTGGCAGCTATTAAAGCTAGTCCATTGAATAAGTCACCAGGAGCGGATGGAATTCCAGTCGAGTTCTACATTGCGTTTTGGAGTATAATCGAGAGGGAAATGGTAGAAATAATGAACGCCCTTATGACATCTCCTGTTATTCCCAGTGATATTTGTTTGGGAATAATGGTACTTATACCCAAGATTGCTTGCCCGAAGACAGCTCTAGACTACCGTCCCATTACTCTCCTGAACAGCGATTACAAGATATTTATGAGGTGTATGAAGACACGTTTGAGTACAATTTTTCCACATATAATAGGACCTCATCAGCAATGTTTAGTGGCTGGCCGAAATATTCTCAATGCTACATGTGCAATTCGTGATAGCATCAGTGTCGCAAAACAAAATAAACAAAGTCATATGCTTATTTCCCTTGATTTTGACCATGCATTTGATAGAGTACGTCATAATTATCTACTGCAACGAATGATGGAGTTAAACATAGACCCAGCTTTTATAGCTTGCCTACGCAATATAATGGCTGTTAGTAATTCAAAACTGTTAGTAAACGGACATCTTACACAAGCCTTCCCTGTGGAAAGATCAGTGCGGCAAGGTTGCCCTCTGTCTATGCATCTCTTTGCTCTCACTTTGGATCCTCTGTTACAGAATATTTCTTATATTTACCCTATGAATACAGACACTATTATTCGAGCTTATGCCGATGATGTCACTATAGTTGCAGTTGATGCTACCATATTGCCAAGAATGTATCAATGTATACAACAGTATAGTCGAGAAACGGGAGCTCAATTAAATGAAAAGAAAACGAAGGCTATGTACATCGGAAAAGAAGACAAGATTCCACTTCCTAGTTGGCTCAGCATTCACTCGTCCATTAAAATCCTAGGCGTCACTTTCTTCAACGATCTGAGTCAAACAATACGATATAACTGGAATTCGGTCACTAATGCTGTTCGTCACGTCTTGTCTGCACAAAAATTTCGATTCGCTGACTTGGTGAAGAGAGCGCAATATATCAATACATATGCTTTGTCGAAAGCTTGGTATATGGCGCAAATTTTACCCATTCCAAGTCTAATTGGTAAGAAATTGCGTTCTGCTACAGGGTGGTTTTTGTGGAACCGACAGATCTTGCGAGTACCAAGAGATCAGTTAACCCTGGCAAAATCTCAAGGAGGCTTAGGAGTTTTTGACCCTTACACTAAAGCACTCAGTTTGTTCGTCTACCGGAATCTTCTTCACGTCCAAGGACAGGGAGATGACTTCTCCTTCACATTCTTCTCTAAATGGGTCTCCATAACCAAGTTAGAGAATCCACCGGATTTACGAGGTCTGCCAAGTCATGCACCACAAATACGCACTTTCAAACAGGAAATCAGTTACATACCACAAAATATCCTAAATTCTGTTACGGCCAAACATATTTATAAGTATATGAATAGAAGTTTGCCAGCTCCTAAAATTGTGTGCCGTTTTCCTGTGTATAATTGGAAACGGATCTGGAAGAATATACGAAACAGTGTTTTGACCTTTAAACAGCAAGACCTATGGTTTCGAGTGGTCAATGATATTTTTCCAACTAACAGTAAATTATACCATATCAAATTAGCCCGGACATCACTCTGCCCCTATTGTCAAGAAGAGGACAATCTTCAACATCGCTTTCTTGAGTGCGCGAGGAGTAAACAATACTGGGAAACTGCAATTCAGGATATTAGTGACATCGCGCATATCCCTGTAACATACATAGATTTAAACTTTATACTCAAGCCAAGTTTTTATTATAAACTCAAGACAACACAGGCAGCTATTGTGAAGCGATTAGCACTCTGTATGGAAACAATATTGGATTAAAATGTTAAAGCAATGTCCACACATTTATATGGAAATAATGTAATAAAAATATCAATTCATAAAATTGTAGTATGTAGGAAAGGTTTCATTTTCTTTATCAGTGCAATAATTGTTGTTGTTTGACTGATAATATGATCACTGAATATATTTTGGGGGTATATTATTGTTATTATTGTTATGATTATTATAATTATTTCTTATTTTTAACAAGTACTTAAGATTCTTTAACTTTTTGAGACTTATTTTTTGTACTTAATTATGTGATAACTAAAAAAAAAAAAAAAGAGGCTCGGGTCAGGATCATCAAGCGTCTGAGATTACCAAGAGCAGGTTGTGAGATTGTAAACTGCGCATCCTGCGCATGCGCGGCCATCTCATGCACTGCCAGTGATATCCTTACCGGTATTTACTTCATGCGAGTAAACGGAAGCTTGTTATTCGAATATTTACATATGAATATACAAATGTGCAACGTAAATATTGCGTACCTACCTCTAAAGACAATTAAATATTGCGGATCCTTACACTCGACGCAACAATGTATTCCTCCATTTTTGATTTCTAGAACATTCTCACAAACCATGTTCCGGTGCCTTAACGTCCCATCACTGCACAAAACTAATATCCGCCGTTATACAATCCGAGTTGACTCCTTACTTCACAGAAAAGAATCTCGAACCCAGTTCGATATCCGTGCTTTTTCGAGGCTCACTTTCCACACGTATTTCTTCCGCGATCCAATCGCAGGTTCCCACAACTCGTTCGGCTACGCTGCTACTTGTAGAACTATCGAAATCCCGTTCGATTCCCGATCTACATCAGAGCCCGTGCCCTACGAAACATTCACAACTGGGATTCCATCGCGAATTCCCCACAACAATGTTCTCGAAACTGAGCCTGCCGACACACGTCCGACCTGAATGAGTCCCTTCACTAGACTGACGCTACTATCAAATAATAACTGGCCTCTCAGGCAAAATATAACCTGGCGCCTCGGTCTTAACCAATCAGCAAACGCTATTATAAAATATTAACTGGCCCCTCGATAAATATTAACTGCGCCCTCGGTCGTAACCAATCAATTGACGCTATTACAAAATACACAACTCGCTTTGATGTACGCGCGGAAAGATAGACTACTAATGGAAAGGAAGTAAGCCATCTATGAAGAATAAGAAGAAATAGAACAAATGGAAAAAGATATAAGCCATCTATGAAGAGTAAGAAGAACTAAAACAAAAGCGAAAGATAACGAGGATAGAAAGAAAAGAGAGAAAAGGGAAATAAATGGTTGTATGGCGAAAATAAACGGCACACCCGTCAATATCTAAATTGAAGTGTTTTTTGTTTAAATTGAATTCAATTGAAATATTTCGACTGCCTCTGTGGTCTTTTGGTCCCGGGTTCGATTCACGGGCTCGGCTCTCGGTGAATTTTTCTTGAAGAAGAATTCCCTTGGTGTCTAGAGTCTGGAAATTTATATGAATGTGAGTGTGATTGTGAGTGTGACAGGTTAATATTAATTAACCAATCATCACAAATATGAAAATTACATCAGGACTGTCACTGGGCAGTAACCTGAATACATCAGCGTCACATTGTTGACATGTAACTCCATCTGTTAGCACAACCATAAATCATCTAATAGTTTCTATAGAGTTACCAACAACGAAAAAAAAAAATTAAATATTTAGTTATTTAGACTGGGAAGTTTTGAAATGAAAGCCCTGTGCATAGGCCGTTGTAGTTTGCACAGTGTATTCACGCAGTGCAGGAAACTGTCCATCACTAGAGGAGCTCGGGAAACCACGAAAAACTTAAGTGAAGCAACTGACCCCTGTGATCAAACCCCGAATAACAATTAGGCCTACATGACTACAAAATAATAATAATAATAATAATAATAATAATAATAATAATAATAATAATAATAATAATAATAATAATAATAACAAACTAACGTTGAGTTAATTTCAGTAATTTTGAAGTTTTAAGGAATATTATTGTAAAGTAGATTTGAAAAGTTAAGGATTTTATAGGAACATATTTGAGGAAAGGAAATTGTTGGAAATGTAGTAAATTGCGTATGAAAGTGCAAACGTTGTGGTTTCTAGTGAAGAAATATAAAACACGATATAGACCGTTCGTTATCTCGTGAAACCAAATGCATGGGTGCGCCGTAGCTTACAGTAAGAAACTTATGGTGGGGATAAGGGAGACAGCTACATGCAAGTGGAAACGTAGCGTGGGAGGGAAGTTTCCCCACTTCACATTTTTTCTCCCACTTGTGCGCAGCTATACTAGTTTCCACTTTACTAGTGACTAAACAGGAAGTGACACCATGTTGCTGTCAGTATGTGCTCGATTGCCACATAGTTGTAGCGCTATTTCAAATTGAATTAAGCGCTTTGCAGTTTTCGCCAGAATATTAGAAACACAATTTACACTTTACACCCGCAACAACAGCGCCAATGATACAATTATGAAAGCAACTACATATAAAACACGTTGCCTGGCACCGTAAGTTTTTCAACGTTGTCCCGCCAAAAAAAGGTATACCTTATTTTATTTCAAGGAGTGCAGTTCGGTGGCTTATTTGAACACCGAACTGCACTCTTTGAAATAAAATAAGGTATACTATCGCACTACGCTTGGTTGGCATTGTTTTGATAGTTTGTCGCTAGCAGTTGAATTTTTGCATTATAAACTGCAGTGAAAAGTTACGTTCTCACTCAATGTAACAACGCTGTACAAGCTAGTTCTCTAATCCGCACTCATTCCTCGCCTATAAAACTACTTCTTGTTTTGTCGCTTTAAAACATGGAAACTAGTAGGCCTATAGGTTTCACGAAATAACGAATTACATTCCATTTTATTATATTCTTCCTTACGTTTTCCATATTAACCATTTGTACTAAATGAGTTGTTTTTACTATATTCCAATGTATTTTACTTTCTTTTCTCTATTATGGTATTATTTTCATGTTTTTTTTAAACAATTTGATCGATCAGCGCATTTAGCGCTATATAGATCATTTCTAAAAAATATAAATACAATATATGACACTGAATTGAGGGCAGCCTAGATTGGGCTCCTCAATGAACAAAAATAATTGTTAATAAATAATTATTTACATATGTTGGTGTGATGATAAATTTTGATTATAATATGAGGTCCATTGGAAGTCGGCTCTTGATTCTGGTGGGAAATGTGGACTTCCTTCCGAGAGAGTAATGGATGGCGCCTGGAACATTTTCTGGGTTGTTATAGAACTTTTTAGCTTGTGAATGAATAAACTGTTTGATTGTGTCAATACCAGTTTCTCTGTGTAGTTGGCTGTTACGGACAAACCAAGGAGAATTGAGTGAAATTCGTAGGACTATTTTGAAATGACTGGATGTGTTTAATTTCACTTATTGCAGCTCCTCCCCAGACAGGACAGGCATAAAGCAGTAGAGGTCGTAATAGAGATGTGTAAAGTAGCATGCAATTTTGTAGCTTTAGAGATGATTTCTTGTTGAGGAGCGGGTATAATTTAGCGAGTCTTGAGTAGGCCGATTTAAGTTTGTTGTTGATGTGATGTTTCCATGATAGACGGCGATCTAAGTGCACTCCAAGATGTTGTTTAGTGTCGATTTTATTATGCTATTATTTTTTTTTGTAATATATTAGTATTCTGTTCTTTAACTTTTTGTTAAATTTTAACTGCTTGTATACTTTGTGACCTCGTAGGTAGAATGTAAGAGAAGGCCCTATGGCCTTAACTCTGCCAGTACAAATAAAGAATTATTATTATTATATTATTTATTATTATTATTATTATTATTATTATTATTATTATTATTATTATTATTATTAATGACCTATACGATGTAATATGAAGAATGCAAAGATTGTAATAATTCAATAACCTGTGAAAATTAGTGAAGCGCAACAAATAATAATGAAATAATCACACAGTTTTGATAATGTAACTTCGTTTCCAAGTCCGCCCTTACGTTAACCAGTACTGACAACATCACTAAACAGAAATCACCAGGCTTTGAACATCCTGCACAGATTCGTATAACCTGTTACAGATATAGCGTGACTGAACACTAGAGTGAAATTTTTGTAATGTTACCAAAGTTATGATGGTATGACTGTTTAAGATCCATAAGCGAAGTAGGAAGGGAACTAACTCAGTGCTAGTTAAACCAATAATAATAATAATAATAATAATAATAATAATAATAATAATAATAATAATAATAATAATAATAATATTTCATCAAGTTCGTTGAATATTCCAACTTAAGGACAATTGAATAACTGAAGAAAATGTTTCTACAGAAAAACGAATCTGTGAGGGAACCTAATTTTTTAACCCTTTTAAATAATTTAACACATTACATATTATTTATCTTCCTCTGTGCTGAATGTAAATTGACTTAACAGTTAAACACAGTATCATATTGCGTATTGATATGACGTGAGAAATGTAACCTGACCGCAGAACTGACGCTAGACACGTAGACAACTTGAGAGTCATTGAAATTGGCCGCGAGCAGATGTTGCCAAGACGAAAAACCCTGGAGCTAGGCTCACGATCCGACAACTGTGCCTCTCAAGGGACCGCCGCGACAGATGAATACTGGACCACTTATGGCTGCATATTAAACGTAGTGACAGAAATCTTACTCATTCTTTCATTGATTATTTTCTTCCCAAGGGAAGGTCTTTCACTGCAAACCCACCATTCTCCAGTCTTTACTATTTTCTGCCTTCCTCTTAGTCTCCGCATATGATCCATGTTTGCAGTTTTTCTTGGGAAAGGTAAATGCGGTAGCTTCCCATTGTCTTCCGCACATCACTCTCTCTTCCGAATCTAAAAACATTCCCGTGGATCCCAGCGTGAAGATGAGGAGAGCAGTGGCGTAGCGTCAATGTAAGCTAAAAAGCTTAGCTTCCCCAGTTAATAATAATTTCATAATAAACCTGCAGTTTATGAAGAAAATTATTTATTAATTTTAATAGAATTTATATTTACGCATTAAATATTGTGATGCGGCAGCTCAGGATGATTTGTGATGCAGCAGTAAGCAAGAAGCCTGCACACACCAGCTTCCAAGCAGACCGGTTTCTTCTGTGTAATCCACCCCGCAGATTTTCCATCCCTTCCTAAGCTACCCTAGTCGCAAGGCTCGCAAAGAAGCTAGCTTTAACATTTAAAATAAGTAGTTTCCGCGTTTTCCCTTTTCGTCAGTTGTGTTCAGTTGAAGTGTTAGTGTGCATTGTGGCTAATATAATAAATAATGAGCGAAATAACAGTTCCTGACACTAATTTACTTGAATTTTTTTAGGACAATTGTATTATCAAAACTGACTTACGAACAAAAGTGTGATTTAAAAAACAAATGACCGACTCCCTTGCTGTGAATGAAGGACACAACCAAAAGACAGACGCATACTTACGTAATGATACTAATATATTGTGATTTCTCTAAGTATGACAGGGAGTGAGCTAATGTTATACGTATACGTGTCTATTTGTTAAGAGATATGTGTAAACCGTGAAATCATATTTTATTACGTATCATTTGAGGTCATGCCTTATTGGTGTTACTTACGATGTTCAACCAATCTTCGACTGCTGACTTGAAATTGGCTACCGGGTACTATTTATTTTAAGACTGTATTTTTGTAATACGTTTTCTCATATTGCATGAAAGACAACTTGAGTTAGCTTCCCCTACTCAAAATTTCATGCTACGCCACTGGAGGAGAGTGGATTTGACTAATTAAGTATTCGGACTTCACCGAAATTTACCGCAAGTGTTAAATATCAGTTCCATCAGGGGTTTTGACCCGATCACAGAAATTCAAATAGCCTTTGAAGCAGTGGCGGCTCGTGCCTTTCTTGAATGGGTGTTCACAAAAAAAAATATGAATAATGAACACACTGATATATTCTCGTATAGCTGAGTCACAGACAGAGATAAACGAGTTCTAATATTCATGCACCAAATCTACGCATATGAAACCAAAATTAAAACCATTAAACAAGAGTAGAGTAAAATTAATTCATAGAACTCATCTTCACTGCTGTTGCAGATGGTGTTGAAGATCTGGATTTATTGGTAGAGAAACTCCATGCGCCTAGTTTTGAGTGATGCAAACTTATCAATAACTTTATTATTGAAGTCTCTAATCTTGTTAACAAGTTTTTTTTTCCACTACCAACATAGCCAATGTACTTAATCGGTCTTCTGTCATGGTGTTACGGAGGAATATTTTAATCCTCTTTTAATTTAACACACTCACAGTTTCACACACGTCCGTTTCCAAACTTGAAATGTTATTGTTTCAACTCTCAATACACACAAATGCAGCTTGTATTTTCCTTACTTTGCTGAAGAAAAGACAACAGAATCAATCCCCGCGCATAATGGTATTTTGAAAAGAAAAAGTAAAGAGAGAAAACGAGGAAAGAGGAAGAAAGGAACTGGATGCCAGACCCAAGAGAGATGGAGCATGTCTCTTTCTCTGTCACTAGCACGTTAAGACTTGTGCGAGCCAGAGCTATTGTAACCAATATAACAAACCAGAAAATATTCTAGCCTCAGGCTATTCCACCCTGCTAGAGAAATATTGTGCGATCTGCTGTCAACCAGACCAATGGAGATTTAAAGACACATGACACACGAACGGGACATTCTCTCGAGATGAAAAATGTAGGAATGTCATTGCGCATTGGAAAGCAATAGATGTACCGGCAATAATATTAATACAATAACATGTATGATTATTATTGGTTTTTAAGGTGTTCACGTGCTCCCGTGCTCATAAAGAGGAACCGCCGCTGCTTTGAAGTCTTATTATACCTCCTTCATAATGGACACAACTTGTACAACCGAGTACATACAATATACACATCATATTTTGACGTTAAGTGGGGCTACTTATAGCTGCAAGTGTTTATAAAGCGACAGAAATCTGACGAGATCTCCTTCACTATGACCATTTCGTGTGCAACCAATTATTTCTCGTCTACAAACACACACGGCCTAATAAAGAGCAATAAATGCAATGATTAAAAGTGCTGTGCTGTGGAAGGAGTAGGAACCAAGTACTAAGCTTGAAAACTGTGGCCCATAGTAACTGTAGTTGACTTGGTGAAATAGTGGTCTGTTGTTTCGAGCATTGTACTATGTTTAGTAAACATTGTGATATACCAGGACGGGGTAGACTGACGGTTACTTATGTCCCGGCCACTATAGGAACTTGCTAAAATATCTTGAAAATGCCTTGGATTTATATACAGGGACATCATTTTATTTTTACTTGCATTTTTATTGTACCTGCATTTCTGAATGTACTTCACTCTCACCCCTTCACTAATGTCCTTGCTCCCGTCAGACACACACACTTACGGCCGCTGTTGCATTCGAAGTCTTCAAGCACTGAAGTAAACACTGCAGTGTATAGTGTGTTTCATAAATATGATTGCGTTTTCTATAGAAGAAAGAACCTATATTAATAATATCGTACTAAAAAATTATACTCAAGAAACGATAAATTCAATTTCAGAGAATATGCTTCAAAATGTTTTTAATAATATGCGTACTGAATTGAAGCCTGCATTGTAATGAACGGCAACCATTTTCAGCAACTTGTTTAAAAATTCAGATTAGCTTTTTTTTGAATTGAGGTGGCTAGAAGCAAAGGAATGCTAGTGACATTTGTAATAACATGAGTTAAGTGCATCCAGTGTAAGCTAAAGTATCTAAAATTTTAGTGGCAAAGGGATATTTTAATCGCATCACACATTAAAATTTAAATAAAAAATTTCACCGATTTTACGAAAGCTTAAATATTTAAACCCCATTTTCTCAAAAGTAACTTAAGTGCACTTACAGCCCTTTACTTATGACCCCCTCAATTTAAATGCACTCTCTATATTGTATGATAATATCAATAATTAATATGCTAAATAAAGTAGACATTACATAACGAACATAGCCGCCTGAAAAGTCGAGTTTTTGAAAAAAAATGTTACTACTCTACTGTATTTTGATAAATTCCGTAAAAGTGATGATCAAACTGAAAATCGTAATATCGTATTTCCCTACAACATAAATGGATACACTACTTTTCTCTCCTCCTATACCTAGTAAAATGATTTGTTTACATATTGCACTAGTAACATCAAACTCCTGTAATGGAAGGGGGGTAACAGTGTTTCCGAGTATAGCCAGGTTAATGTTAAAAATGTTGGTAAAAATAAAGTGATGTCCCTGTAGTATTGATTATTAGAAATTGATGTGATCACTGGGAGAGCTGTATGGCCACTCAACCTTCCGTAAATACGTACCTTACTTATATACGAAAATCGTCGTGCGTGAATGAAGAATGAAGAATACGGCCATATTTCCTTAATGTGACAGTGGGTTTCAGTGTCGCCAACATAGTAATAATACTACACACCTAATCAAACCTAACCCCTCTCATAATACTACATACCTATTCTAACCTAACCTTTCATCAATAAAGTTACGCCGTTGATTTTCAAGTTCATTGTAAACAGGTGTCTTGTGATCCCATAAATGTTGCAGTTTTGTTGAAGATTCGGAATGCCTGCTATACGTCAGAACTCCTACAAAGAGCAATGAGAATCCTACTTACTTATCGTCTCTAATATCAGATTACAGAAATTAATAATGAATAGGCCTACTTGTTTTAGATGTAAACGTTATAACAGGACAAAGTCTATGAATGTGCACATATATAAATAAATGGTGGAAATCACAATAATGCAATAAATCACAATACAAACACCATTGTTTACATTACTTGCTTTACGAGTCTCCTCTATACATTGCAACGAGAGACTGTAAACATTTTAAATGTTTCAAAGGAAACATTCATCCTTCTTTCTGGTAAAATACGTTTTCTTCTTTCCTAATGGAATGCTCGCTACCGAATTCTTCTATTGAAGCACTCATTTCAGACGATAATAAATGGTGACAAAAACAACTGTTTATAAACATTTCTAGATGAACAGACGTTGAAACACCAGAGCCGTATTATATTATATATATATATTTCAATATTAATTCATTTTTAATTGTGAATATTCAAAATTCAAGTCTTTTAATAAATTATCACCTTATTCACTACTAAATTCACTTCGCTTTGATAAAAAAATATATATCTATTTATTTTAAAAAGTGCAAATTTAAATATTCAAAATTCTATAAAAAGGTAATAAAATAATGAGCATTAGTTTTTTATTTTTTTTTTGGGGGTGAAAAATATATTGTGAAACAAAAGAAGTAGTCCTATCTGAAATCTAGATGAGTTTTACTTATTGTGAGAATAATCTTCTGTTGCCCATAAGACTTAATTTTTAACTTATGTTTTATTTAACGACGCTCGCAACTGCAGAGGTTATATCAGCGTCGCCGGATGTGCCGGAATTTTGTCCCGTAGGAGTTCTTTTACATGCCAGTAAATCTACTGACATGAGCCTGTCGCATTTAAGCACACTTAAATGCCATCGACCTGGCCCGGGATCGAACCCGCAACCTTGGGCATAGGAGGCCAGCCCTATACCAACTTGCTAACCAGGTCGACTTGCCCATAAGATAACTTTAAATAAATATGTTGTTTGTTATTAAATACACATGCCAGTATATTTTGTACGCACTAAAAAAGTAAGTAGCATTCTCATTGCTTAGAGCCTATAGGCCTACTGCTCAATACGAATACGCAAAATATGTAAACACACAAAACGGAGCAGGCTTACGAGTCATAGCCCTTCTTTGCAAGCGAAGCTATTACGTTCTATGTGCATCTAATTTGTATTCCCAAATGCAGAACTCTAGTAATTACAGAACATGATGTGTGTGCTAACTAGTCTAAATGTAGTACGATAAAAAATTATGAAATTTAAACTGTCTAGTTTCACTTGTTCAAGAGAAAATGGGGACACATGCATAGAAATGTTTATTTATTTTCCCTTGTACCATCAATTGAAAACACGTAGAGAGTTTAATTTTTTTTAAGTTATAAGTAATTTCGCGGTATTCTGAAACTCAAAATATCATTCGGATTCCGTAATAAATTACGTACATTTATACACTGAATATTGATCATATACACTTAATTTTTTATCAATTAATGTCGAAAATGTACATATGACAACGAAATCAAAGCACTAAAACGTCAAACGTCATGCCTTTATTTCGCCTCCGCCCGCCTCCACTAAGGGTTGCCAAACCTACCCATGCTCCGGCTTACACGTGCTTCGCCACGTGGGAAGAACTGTGATAGTATGAACCACTGCCTGCTGGATCGCATTTTACGGTTGCATAAGATAAGCCATAAGATGCGATCCAGCAGGCAGTGGTATGAACTATTAAGTGTATTCGATTATATCGATTATCGACAGAACTTCGAGTTTATCCGAGAAGATTCGTTAATTTTCGTCTTCTATGCATTATTGCCTAAATCATATATGTAACAGATATGTCGGGCTTATAGGCTTTGAGGTTAACAACTTTTGTCAGGTTTACTACGCTGCCATCTAGTTGTTACATAAGGAGTCACGTCATCATTCCCATTTGAATTGCATTAGCGACTGCGCTGCCATCTCGTGTTCGTTTACGGCGGACGGGTGGCGATCCTGGCGGTTGTTATCTTCAAAGTGCTGCCGATTTTAACGTAGCGAGGAGTTATCTGTTACATATATGATCTAGGATTATTGTCAATTTCTTTGTGGGAAAATTGAGTTCAGTTTAACAAGACTGTCTAGTTTAACCAAAAAATTGACAATTACGGCGAAGTGGAAAGTGCAGAAGAGAGAGGAGAATAACTGCTGTTTGTTAATCTACTGAAACATTACCCAGCATTATTAACTAAGTCGCAAACTCCTGCAGCAAGAAGTGATAAAGAGTCATCCAGGCTGTGAAAGTTGAACTAGAAGTTTACAGCAGGAAAAAAATGGACGAACAGCAAATTATGAAGAAAATAAATAGCATGAAAAGTAAAGTAAGGTCATAATCAGACATAAATCGGACGGGAAACCGAAAAACGAAGCTACGGCCTTCGGAAAATATTGTCCCTCTCGTCCAGCGAGGAAAATCCCACTATGAACAGAATACCGAGTAAGTAATCATTAATTATTTTAGCGTTTTAGTTGTGTAATAGATTAACAATTGTGTTAGCAGCTTTAAATATGGTTATCATTATTACTTTGATAGTAAGTGCACAAATAGGCCTATAAAAGTGGTTGTAGGGTACGTGTTGTCATAATATTTCTTTCAGGTACTCTAGACATAGGAACATCCTCTTCAGAATTGGTAGGATCTTCACATTCTTGGACTCCAGATTTTACCGAAAACATCGCTCCAAGACCAAGGCCGGCCAAGTGCCCCCGTTCTTCTGCCTCCTTTGAAGCTGACGAAACAAGGAAGATGAGCACAGGAGACCTACAGCGTTTGTTGACAATTAAGCAATTAACGTTGCTCGACACACAGACGGAATATTACAAGAAACAACTTCACCGAAATTGAGTTCTTGGTCAGAAAAGTTATTTAATTTTTATATATTATTTTAATGTACCGAAGTACATATGATGTGTCCATGCAGATATTCTGTGTCATCGTACGATGAAAGAGTAGTGAAACGGAGAAAAATTCTCTCCGGCACCGAGATTTGAACCCGGGTTTTCAGTTCTACGTGCTGATGCTTTATCCACTGAGAGCTTATTCCGTCGGATCCCGGCCAATCAGTCACTCATAACGAGTGCAATAGTGTGGACATTGTCCTACGTTCATAGACCTCTATGACGTAGTGCAGAGGGCGGCCACCAGAGGGAACCCAAGAAGTGTAACAAACTGAGAGGATTCGATCCGACACCGGGATGGGAATTTTTCTCCGTTACACTACTTTCATCATAGTTAATTTTTATTGCTAGTAAAAATAATATTTTTTAGAAAAGTGATTCTATTATGCAATTATAATATATTTAAACTGCGTGAAAATACTACGTGTGCCCACAGTCTAGTATATACAGTCGCGAAGCTCAATTCGTAGTAAATATGCAATACCGTCACAGTCTATTGTTTCTATCACCCCCAAAACTCAAGTTTCGTGACTGTATATAGTAGACTGTGGTGTGCCTATAATATTTTAGGTTACATTAACATTTAATGATTAGCTTTTTGGTTCCGTATGATTTATGTCCGACTTTGGTTTTACTTTATTTTTCATTTTATTTTATTTCCTTCACAGTTTGCTTCTCGTCAATTTTTTTCCCGCAATAACCTTCCTCAAATTTCATAACCTGGATGGAGTATTCTTGATCACTTCTTGCGGCAGGAGTTTGCAACTTGTTTAATAATAATGCTGTGTGTTCTTTGATACAAGCAGGACAATCTCATTAGCAGTTACAGATCTGAAACTGAGTTAGAGAGTAGGAAAAACAGCTGTTTATGTGTGGTGATCTGGTGGTTGTGCAACTAAGCGCTGTTTATTATTTGCAATGTGAAATGTGATAGTATTAGCACAGTCTAGTACATACAGTCACGAAATTTGAGGTGATTTTTTGCTTCTCTTCTGATACAATGCTCCAAGCGGTTAGCAACTGGGAGTTATAGGAACAATAGACTGTGCGATAGTAGCGATCCGGTATCACTTTATTAACACTATGAAACTGCTTAAATTTAACTGCTTGTATAAACAAGAATGCATTGTTGAAAACCAAATTGAATGTATGTTTCTTATTTATTGCTACGCTGTTTTCACAGATCCCTTTAGAAGAAAGAAGAGTGAAGAAGGAAAGCCTAGTATGGAAGAAGAGGCTGGAACCAGTGAAGATGCTGTTTGGGGAGCTGGGGCACAGACTGAGAGAACGACCAGTGAGGGTAGTCTGAGGCGCGCAAGTGAAAATGCAACAAGGAGAAGCGATTGTGGATCAACCGGCAAAGTCAGCGCAAGTGAAGACCAATTAATAAGAATGCCACATGCCGTTGGTAGTCCGGGGTGCGCGAGAGTAAGTGCTACAATTTGGAGGAGCTGTGCGATACCGACCGATGAAGTAGAAGCAGGTGACGAACAGTTAATAAGAGGTAAAATGACAAATAGAAACTCTAACAGAAATAAAGTAGATTCAATCAAAACTATAGATACTGAACGAAACTACCTACTAAGAGATAGGCATCAACAAAGATTAAATTTTCCTAAAATCAGAAAAACTTATTATTAATTAAGTAAGATAAGAAGACAGGTTTAGAAAATAAGATAGAATTACGTCAAGGTTTTTAAAATAATAATAAAAAAATTGAAAATAGAGAACTAAGGTAGTTATTAAGGTATTCCGATAGCTATATTAATTAGTAAAAGTTCAGAAGAAAATTTGACTTTATAAATTGGTTAACTAATATATTTTAATTTCAATAAGAATGCAATTATAATAAATTTATTAGTCATCATAATAGAAATGAATCGATAATGAGTACATGCGACACAATGATGAAACTAAATTGAGTTTGATTACGTAAGCAACTTGTCAAGTTTGTTTTTAAGCAGGTATGCGGAAGTATAGAAGTTACGCAAACGTTTCTGCTGACAAGAAAATATTGCAAGAAAGAAAAATTAACCTACATATGGAATGTACCGATTCAGCTATTTCAGGTTCATGACTTACAGTATGTCGACATCTGATCACCAAATTGGAATAATAAATTATTATGTAAAATAAGACCTAAATATTACAATTAGATTTTGAAAAGGAGCAAATAAATAAGGTTTAAAGTCTTAAGGGTTATCACGATTGGTTTAAACATGCACTAAAACAAGACGTAAGTGCAAGTTTGAACCAATAAATTATTGAGATTTGCGATAGATTAATTAGTTTAGGAAATTGTATATTTATTATGTAGAACTACATTTGTATATAGATCTTTTGTTAAATTATTAAGTTTTGTACTTTTGTGAACTATATCAATAAATCTATCTATCTATTTATTGCTACGGATAGTAACCACAACTCTTAGTTACATTTCCATTATATATCAACAATACTATTTAATCACTTTCCAGCATGTGCACTATAATTCGATATGAAAGGTTTATTCCGCAAAGAATTGTTTATTTTTCCATTTACTTGATACTCCCCATGGAAGTAAGAAATACTCGTAATAATTATTATACCACCAACAAAACGAATTGCTTAAATATAAACCACAGCCTGACTTTTACAAATCAATTTTGATTCAACACTGAATAAGTTTGAATATGTTTCTTTGGATCGAGTCTGATCTGATGTGCTTTGTCAGATCGACTTTGATGACATCATCAATGATTTCTCTGTGAAGAAAGTGTGAAGGAAATATTTATAATTCACAAATAAGATACATGTATTTTGATTCCAGTAATTTATTGTTTTCTGATTTGGGGTAACATTTCATTTAAAACTAATTTAAACTAAACATGTTCTGTGTATATAAATTGCTTGTGGGAGTTGGGGGCGACAAATTGTAGCACTGCCTAGGGATGACACTATACCTAAATCCAGCCCTGACTGTAATTAGGCCTATCATATTTTATTGAGGAAGTAATATTAACAGTTTAAGAAGCAAGTTTATCGCGTTATATGAAGTGTTCGTTCCATCTGTGTTCCATGTGATAATGTTTACATATAAAATCCATTGTATTATCCATTAGTATTACTCGACCGAGGACAGTGGAGTCCTGCAGCCCGGAGCGCTACTTGTACTGCTCCTGCGTTCGTATAGCGTCATGGCGATAGTTCACATTACGCCCGCGGCTCCACTCGCCTCGGTCGAGTAATAATAGTAATTCTTATTATGAAGTTCCTAACTCCTTACAATAACACTGTTTTTGTTAATTACTAGTTCCTACATTTTAAAAGAAGTGACTGGTAAAACTAACTGATTGTTGTTTCTAACCTCAATAACCTAACTTGCAAACTTAAAAATGTCTCGCAATTGTTGTGTTCCTAGGTGTAAATGGAATTATTATGAAGCATTTTTAGTTTGCAGGTTAGGTTATTAAGGTTAGAAACAGCAATCAATTAATGTTACCATCGACATTATTATCTGCTCAAAAATTTCATGTAGCCAGTAATTTGTACCATTGAGGAATGTATATGTACTTACTTTATTACTAAACATGAAATAGGCTGTAGGCTAACCTGTAATAGTGTCGTACAATAGGTAATAAAATAGTAAAAATACTCATTGTATTCTCAACTTTGTTTTAAGCTAATACACATATCATTTGTGGATATGAAGAAAAGAAAAAGAAGCATTAAAATGATGATGTGATGTTTGGCTTAAATTGATTTCTTTACCTAATGATTAATGATAGCCTACATGAGACTATAGAAAAAAATTATAGCTATTCAATATTTTCAGTAAAATATATTATACATATTGTAATAACCGGAGTTAGAAGTTTTAGGTGCTCACTTTTTTTTTTTTTTTTTTTTTTTTTTTTTTTTTTTTTTTTTTGTAGGGTAAATGTAACTCTTTGAAGGAAATCATTTTGTGAAATGTCGCCTCAAAATGAAAATGGAGATAATTTTCCAGCATCATTTCCCCCTTTTCGTTTCACTCTGCCCATAATCCCCTTTCTATTTTTATAATATTTTACACTGCTTATTTTATCACTTAATTTACTTTTTAATTTTTCAAATTAAGAAATGGATTCAGAACACCTCAAAATCTGTGCTTCAGTGGCTGACCATGACAATATCTTTGAAAAATATTGGAGTGCAAGAGGTCAAATGACTTTATTGTCAAACGCCTGGCATTAGAAAACAACAACAATTTATGAACATTTTATTATTATTATTATTATTATTATTATTATTATTATTATTATTATTATTATTATTATTATTATTTGACAATTATTTTTGCATACCATATTAATTATTTAATGAAAATTATGACAGAGATAGAATTTGATAAATCTTAAGAAGTAGTTTTGACTGTAATTTATTACTTAAGAACAAACATTTCAAATTTTGTAAAAATTAAAATTGATTATTATAATTTACATTTTATGTACACTTTGAACAATTTCATCCCTCTTACACTGACCTATCTTACGTTCAATAATCACTGTTTCTGAAACTAGTAGACGATTGTAAGACCGTTGCTGGGGTGTGTTAGGATTTCTGTAGGGTGTCATGAGCCAGAGTGCACATCTATAACCCTCATCTGCAATTAGTACCGTATTTCTGGTCTTACGCTTCACAGCTTGTGCGGTACTATTCCGCAAAATTCGTAAGTCGTGCACCGAACCAGGCCAACTGCCGTCAACACTTGTGAAATATTCTTTAGTACTATATAATTATGTTGCCTGAACGTTGATTGAAGCAAAATATTTACGATTGATATATTCATCTCCGTTGACTTTGGATTTAGGAATTGTAACATATGTGCAGCGACTGCACCTATTGCAGTTGGAAAGCTGTATTTCTGCTGCCAACTAGCCTTAGCTATTCTCATATATTCAATGTTGGAAGGAAACTTGAGCCAGATGTGAGACTTTTCTGCCACATAACGCAAGACAATTCTCATTTTTTGTTCAAAGGTTAATGCTGCTCTGCGTCTTTCTTCATTGTTTCCAATAAAATACTCGCTTAACCATTCCACGTTTTGTTTCTCAAAAGTATGAAGTTTCTTAAGATCACTATCTGCCGGTGCAATTCTTTTTTTGTATGTTTTCGCAGCCCGAATTCGCAAAAAAAAAACAGCCATTCTAACCTGTCATGGCCAATTTACTAAACACGCGAAGCCACAAAACAGGCATGCTACGATTTTTCTTAGGATAAATCAGCGAGGGATCACAAAGAATGGACACTGAGCGAATTTTCCTATGTTTTGTTTCTCTGTGCGCTGGCGTTTAGTTCCACTTTCAAGCGCTAGAGGTTAGTGTAATCGAGCACACGCTAAGAAAATAATTGAGAATAGAGTTGAGACACAGGATCCAAACATCGCCTATCTTATTGCATAATCCAGTAACGCTTTGCTTTAAATAAATTCAAGTTACCAGATTTTTCTTATTTCTCAGTGACAAACTAGTCTAGTTGTAATAATAATAATAATTATATTTTATATACAATAAATTATATTATAAAATAATGTAATAGGCCTACATTATAAAATTATGTATCAAATTCGTTTAATATTTGTATGCCATATAATATAGATATATGGTTTTACTTTTCATAGGAGTTTTGTTTTTTCCATTTTCAGCGCTATCAGATCATTAGGCTACATATTTTAATTGTTGTTGGGGTCAACGTCTCAACTCTCATTATAAAGGAACTCTAGAGTCTACACATTACAGTTAATGACAGATTTATTGTTTCATCGGTCCAATTTATTTTATTTGAGTACATAATGTACATAGATGTATTAATTGCATGTGTTATATTTCCGCTGTCTACTGTTAGCTGGTGTGATGACAGTGCCAACTCTAAGGAGAAAACAGAATCTCACGCTCAAACTGGTTTGAAGGTCATTGAAATCAGTCCTGCTGCATCAAAGGTACCGACGCGAAGTGTCCGTACTGTATAATTATCTGAAGTTTCAGTTACAACATTAATAAAAGAAGAAAAAGAAGTCTAAGCCAAAGAGTTTTAAAATTAATATTCTTGGGAAAAGTATTCTTGTGGTGTTTTTATACTGATAAGTATCAAGAATGCAGTACATAATTGGATAAAAAAGTTATGTTATGTCAATTTCTTCGAATAACTTAAAAATACGTTTTAAATATAAAATATGAAACGATAATATTTAAATTCTTTTGCGGCCGGTTGACTAAATTTTAAAATCGGGTCGAAAATTCTGAACCCAAGTACTATCGATTTTCTTATCTATCTGTATATCTATGCCATAGTTGGCCATAGCTTCTATTCACTGACGCTAGATCCATTTTGTCATTCTCTATGGAATTCGCGTTCATAGCTCAATGACGTCTTCAACAATGCAAATGACATATTGGATCGCCATTATGATTTTTCATTTCAATTAAGGCAAACAAAAATAATGCTTTATGGAGAGTATGTGTATTTAGGAGCTCGGTTCGATTCTCATGGGACAACCAGGATTAACCTCTTCCCACTGAGGTAAGCTTTCTAAGTTTTATTATGCTTTCTGCTTGAAAACTGCAACAATAAGTAGGGAATAAAAACATTTACGTTTTGTAGCGTCAATGAAGATTATAGGAATAAATGTTTATATTGGAGATTGATAATTAAGCCTCGACTGGACAGGCACATTTAAAAACACTATCGAATGCGCGACGCAATTTAAAAATTACAGAAGACAATGAGGTTTCATGGTTTTAATATATTACATTGTTTTATGACCATATTTCCTATCAATAAATACAAACAAAACAGTTAGTGCATCGCTTCTGAAAGTTTGGAATTCCGTGAATCGTAAATTGTATTTAAATAGTATTTTAAATTTGGAGAATACTGAAAAATGTACACAAAATCACGAAAATACAAATCAATAAAAGCATGAAACATCACCAATATTATTATTATTATTATTATTATTATTATTATTATTATTATTATTATTATTATTATTATTATTATTATTATTATTATGATATAATCGTAATATTACAAATTAAATATTAATAATTACTATATTTCATTATTATTAATATCATTAATATTATTGAAGATCTAAAACGAAATTAATATTTATCAGTTTCATATCTGGCTTCTCTGCCTATTTAATTTATCCATGAAAACAAAGGAACGACTTCAGAATACGCAAATAGGTACTACTAATCCGCAAAATTCCATACTTTCCTTCCAGCAAAACGACGGATTACAAATGCTCAAAATATTTCAAACCCCTAAATTAATGAATCCTTAAATAAAATTAATACATGTTCAACAACGTACCTTTAAAGCACACTGTCTAGTGATTGTCCCGGTATGCCGTTTGTCTACAGTACGATGGGCTGGAACCGAAGTGCAATATTTTTAACGTACTCCAGTAATGATAAATCATAACTTTGATACTTCCTTCATAGTTCAGTTGCAACACGATGATTATCTGGTCACGTCTGTTTGTTTTTCTGTTATAACGCGCTGTGTTGAAAGAAAGATACGTTTCACTCTGCAGTTGCTTTAACACTTTCGTAAATTCATGAATAGAGAGATGAGGTTTGTAAAGTTGTCGTTTCAAATGTCGTTGGAACGATTCCGCCCCATTTGTTGTTCCGATTTTATCTGTTGGTACACTGGCCCACACAATTTAGGAGAGAATTTGTCATCTTCACTTACATAGTTTTCAAGTACATAGTCTAGGAATCTCGTTAACTGATTGTGATTAGGAGCAATGCTACGCAACTCAACAAACGCATCGCTTACTGTGCACGGAGGTACGTATTTTAAACCGAACATTTATTTCAGGAACTTTCCTACTTCGGAATTAGGATTGGTATATTCAGAGCGAAGTCCCAGGTCGAGTATCTTCCTATATCATGACTGGCCTAATTGAAAACTGCAGCATTTAATGGTTATGTTAGGAAACACTTTTTTAATTGCATTATGAGCAGCAACTTCAAAATCTAAAATTATGGTTTCAGGATTAAAATCATCACTACACAAATCACGAATACGTTTCCATATGCATTCGTAAGCTCATACAGTTTTCTATAACAGTTAACAAAAAGCAACTTAGACGTACCCCAATGTATAGGCCTATATGTATGTATAGTACAGGGACATCACTTTATTTTTACCAACATTTTTAACATTAACCTGGCTATACTCGGAAACACTGTTGCCCCCTTCCATTACATGAGTTTAATGTTATTAGTGCAATATATAAACAAATCATTTTACTAGCTATAGGAGGAGAGAAAAGTATTGTATCCATTTATGTTGTAGGGAAATACGATATTACGATTTTCAGTTTGATTATCATTTTTACGGAATTTATCAAAATACAGTAGAGTAGTAACATTTTTTTTTCAAAAACTCAACTTTTCAGGCGGCTATGTTCGTTATGTAATGTCTACTTTATTTAGCATATTAATTATTGGTGTTAACATACAATATAGAGAGTGCATTTTAATTGAGGTGGTCATAAGTAAAGGGCTGTAAGTGCACTTAAGTTACTTTTGAGAAAATGGGGTTTAAATATTTAAGCTTTCGTAAAATCGGTGAAATTTTTATTTAAATTTTAATGTGTGATGCGATTAAAATATCTCTTTGCCACTAAAATTTTAGATACTTTAGCTTACACTGGATGCACTTAACTCATGTTATTACAAATGTCACTAGCATTCCTTTGCTTCTAGCCACCTCAATTCAAAATAAGCTAATCTGAATTTTTAAACAAGTTGCTGAAAATGGTTGCCGTTCATTACAATGCAGGCTTCAATTCTTTACGCATATTATTAAAAACATTTTGAAGCATATTCCTGAAATTGAATTTATCGTTTCTTGAATATAATTTTTAGTACGATATTATTAATATAGGTTCTTTCTTCTATAGAAAACGCAACCATATTTATGAAACACACTATACACTGCAGTGTTTACTTCACTACTTGAAGACTTCGAATGCAACAGCGGCCGTAAGTTTGTGTGTCTGACGGGAGCAAGGACATTAGTGAAGGGGTGAGAGTGAAGTACATTCAGAAATGCAGGTACAATAAAAATGCAAGTAAAAGTAAAATGATGTCCCTGTATAAACCTGATGAAAGTGTTTTGGTGAAACGTAGAATGTTCCATCCGCTAATATATTACGTGCATTACTACACAAAAACTACAAATTTCGTTCACCAGTAAAAATTACTGCCTTATTTTCGATGTCTACAAAACAGAACCTTTCGCCTCGATTTGTTAAAATATTTAAACTGTTTAACTGTTCTAATGTCGCATTTACATTGCAGGGTGAGTGGGCATCTGTTTCCTCAGGGCTCTGTACAATGCCAATCGAAATCTGACCGTCCCCATTCTCCGAATATTAAAAGTATCTGACCTCGATAATTCTGTTCGTATTATTTAACTCGGTTGTGAATCAATTTCTTCACACGCTTTTCTTTTACAATTTGCCCACAAAATATGATTCAATAGCCCTAGCGCTTTTATTTTCATGATTATGCAAGTCTCTTACATATACAATTCCATTAACTTCTGCATTAGTCTGTAAAATTGTGGTACATTTCTTTTCCTTGCATCTCCACGAGATATTTCCCGTATTCATTTCACACTGTTCCTGTTTTCTATATTCGAAATTGTCCTAAACAATACATTACACGCCACGATTTGTGACCGTTCTTATAAATGACATTTAACTTTAAATTCACTTCCCATCACAGCCAGCACTTCCTTTCAACTGCGGTTATGGAGACATCGAACCACTCAGATACGGTAAACATCGAACCTCCGGCCCTATTCAGCGCCATCTTCAGTACAGAATGGGTTAGAATAAATTTTATATTACGTTAACAGATGAATTGAAGGGCTCAGAGCCAAAGGCGACTAACCCACAATTACAAAATGAGTAAATAAGACTTGATATTAAGAGGACCCTTACAAAAATGATTGGTTTCACAATTTATTTTAAATGGTCTACATTGAATAAACACAAAAAAATATCATGAATCTATAACAACAATGTATAGTTTTGAAAAAATGCTTAATGATGAACAATACAAAATTGTGGGTTGGTCGCCTTTGGCTCTGAGCCCTTCAATTGTGCGGAATTGTAAATGTTGTTTTTGCGGTATCGAAACAAAATTTTTTGACTATAATTTTCGGTTATTTTGCGCATTAGTTATCCAGCCGCGTAAGTACATTATGTGCTCGTTTATTTATTTATTTTTATTTACTTATTACTTACTTACTTATTTACTTATTATTTATTTATTTATTTCTCTATCTACCCTTGTGCCATCAATAAATAACATGTGTTATATTATTTTTAATTTGCACAGTCTTCGTGCATAGGTACTTAGCCTACGCGATATTCTGAAGTATAGCGAAAACAAACTACCGAAATAGGCTAAATGTAAAAGCGGAAATGAAGTTACAGCTTTCCGCTCTAAAAGCAGATTTGGATCACATAATCCCGTAATTAATTTTGCCTTAATATCACCTGCATTTCACCAATTCAGCCGACGCTGAGTGACGTCATTAAATAAGAGACTAAAAAGTTGCCGGAAAGAAAAAAAAAGTGCATACATTTTATCTTTCCACGTTCGAATGTGGAAAGCTGCACTGTGCGTACTGCATTTTCGGCACGGTCTCCGAGAGCATGGAAAGAAAAAATATAAGCACATAATCTATCAGTCGGAGTGTAATCAAACTCTCATCCCCAGCACAGGAGTCCTTTCACTATTCCATCTACGCCGGTTATTACTAGCTGTGTTAAATGAAATTCCAAGCGGTCCGAAAATTTTAAGACAGCCTTTACAAGTCTTTGAGAACTTTCGAAACAATTCCAGAAGCTACATATAATTCACTGATACGATTACGTATATCCAAGTTTCTTGTAGTATTGTAGGTTTACAGAGAAATCTAGGCCTACCTGCGACAGAGAAAATTTTCAGAGAAAGTGAACTCTAAATGTAACAAAGTCCACTCATTGAGGAATAGGTAAGACTAATTTAATTGCGTCAATCTACATAATGGGGCACCCCAGTTTATTTTTATTCGAAAGTGAGCCAAATTAAGGCTTTTATAGTCCATGTTGAATATTTCGTACACTACTTTTAACACTTGAATATAAATAATTGATTGAATGGCGATCTTACTCGTGTTAATTGTGTAAGCTTTTATAGTCCTTAAGGGGAGAGGATGGTATTTTTGGTGAAAAATGAGTAAATTAAAGAAAAACTCTTTAAAATGCTCTGTGATATGTGTGGAATGCATAGCATAATATTTTGTGGATATTTGTGCCCTTATCGGATGTTGAGACGCCATTTTTGAACTTCCTGCGTTATGGATTTTTAAATCACTCGACTCCTTTTATTGTTGTTTCCGGTAAATTGAATTTTCAAAAAAAAAAATTTTTTGTTCTTTAAAGTACTCTTTGATATGTATGGAATGCATTGCATAACATTTCGTGGGTATTTGTACCCTTATCTGATGTTGAGACGCCATTTTTAAACTCCCTGCGCTATGGATTTTTAAATAACTCGCCCCTTTTTATCGGTTTACGGTAACTTCATTTTTTTTCTACATTGTCAGACAAAATGGATATAATTTCTGAACTATTAAAGATGCACGCATGAAATTTAGAACACACATTCTTTTGACTATTAGGAAACTTTTCTCTGTAACAGAATTTTGTTAATTGATTTCATTTTAAAACTACGTCCGTTTGTTTACAAGAAAGGAATTCAGAAAAGTGTTATTAAATTTTAATTTTTTATTTTACAAAAGTAGGGAATAATATCAAAATTCTGTTACAGACAGTTTTTAGAGTATGCTTTTGCAAGAACATTGCAAAAACGGGATGAATCTACCTTTAAAAATGGTTTAGATATATCGATTTTAATAAAATCCTGCATTGGGTATATTTTTTTCAAATCTGGGCCCCCAAATAATTTTTTTTCAAAATATTTATTTTTGGTTGAGTTTCTACAGGTATGAGCTCTCTACATACAAAAAATTAATATTTTACACCAAATAGGAAAAAAGTTTAAAAAATACCGTCCTCTCCCCCTAAAACTTGATCATCGTCGATTAAAATTTTACCATTTATTATTGCACATTTCCGAAATTTTCTAGGAATAACAGGAGCCCATGCAGTGGAAAGGCATCGACGCCGAGAATGACATGCAGCCCATGTAGTGGAACACTGTGACTAACCCAGCCGAACATCTGGCTGCATCAGGATACCAGACAATGGAATGGGGTACCCAGCGGAAGTAATGCTGGTGGCCAGAACGTTTCGCCAACAAGGTAAGACCTTGCGACTTTCATCTTTTTTATTAGATCAAATAATTGAATTAGCACGAACTATTACTCCAGCAATATTCCTGGTCCGCATTGCTGTAACAGGAAACTAAGGGTTTAAGATCATTTACCTCTAGAAATATAAGGCTTTTGCTTTGAGAAATATTCATGTTAAATTGTTTCATTTTCGTAACGTTTAGAATGGATAATTTTCCTTAATTCTTGACATTAGTTTGTAGAGCTTTTTTGGTAGCTTGCATATTCGAATGTGTGGAAATATGTAGTTTTTAACGATGATAAAACATTATGTTCTTCCTTATAGGGGTTTGGGCCTTTTGGGATTTAGGCAACACAGCTGTTGCAAACCACGTACAAAAGTACAGGGACATCATTTTATTTTTACTAACATTTTCAATATTAACCTGGCTATACCTTTAGAGAACCGGAAAACCCGTTCGCTATCCCCTTCCACAACTGGAGTTCGATGATACTGGCGTAAAACACAAACAAATCACTTTACTAGGTATAGGAGGGAAGAAAAGTACTACATCCATTTACGTAAACTAGGAAATATCGCGATTTTGAGTTCGATAATTTTCATTAGGATTTTTATTTAATCAAAATGCAGTACTGTATTAAGAATGAGTGTTTTTACTCACGAACTGAGCTATCCATGCGAACGTGTTCATTATGTAGTGTATATTATACTGTCTACAGCACATTAGCGTACATTATAGGGAATAATGAAGTTCAATTGAAAAATAATCATAAAATGGATATTTAAACACATTTTTGAAGATGGTAGCCATTCATTTCGATAGCCTACACGCTTCAGTTCTTTTGTGCATATTATCGCACTATAGACTATTGCATCTAATTCCAATTACCAGTTTCGTCCTTCGTACTAGTAACTCATGTTGAAATAATTCTGTACCTACTCTATAAAAGAGTACCTTATGTAATGTAAATTCAATCTTCACTTCTGCCCGACCCGCATAGATAAAATTACTCGGACATGCTATCTACTCTCCGTCCAAGTGGTTATGCCGCAGGATCGTAGAAAGGAGGGAAATCACGTGACAGTTAATTACTTAACGAGGACCTTTTATTTAAGTTATTTTAAACAGTTGTATAATATTACGTAAACGTCCAATTCCTAACAGAAATTAATGTTTTCAGAAAAGAGCTAAGACAGCCCTGCTTTTACAGAGGGCCGTGCAGAAGCAGGTGGGGGAAATCGGGATGTGACGTAGGCAAACGGACAGTACCTGTGCGAAAATATGATTCAATATTAAAAGTTCTTTCGTCACTGGAAAACGCGAACATATTTCTGGAACGTACTATACTCAGTAACTCAGTGCTGTTTACTATAAGCGGCCTTGATTCTGTCTGGAAAACAGTTGAAACTTCATTAGTAGAAGGGGTGGGAGTGAAGTACATTAAAAAACTCAGGTACAATAAAAATTGAAGTAAAAATAAAATGATGTCCCTGTATAAGCCACAGACCTGCGAGTATGTACAGATACGGAAAAAAATTTGGAGCTCCCTTATTGTATGTTTCGCTTACAACACACCGCGCATGTGCAGTAAACATGAGTCCCTGTATATATGCTACTTGTGGATAGTCGTGCGAAATAATTGTTGCCTATATACAGGTAAGACTCGCTCCATGAAAGAATTTCGAGAAGAATAAGTACTCAATGTGTAGGAGAATGCGCAATTTTTCTTTTTGGTTACGATATTGTTGAGATGGACTGTTTGCTCTTTGTAGCGCCTGTTCAGTCTGCTATGCGGATTGCGTCATGCAGGAATTTGCCTTATGGTTGCAACAACCTTAACTCCTGATTACGTGTGTGACGTGATTGCCCCCATTTAACGCAACAGAACAAATACTGCAGCCGCAGTGCTCGCAGTCAGCATAATGTATCTTACAAATGAAGGCAGTATTCATAGAGAAAGTACTGCTTCTATAGCAGTTTCTCAAGGCTTGCTAGCTGATCCTCAAATTAAGGGATACCAATGGTAACTTTTCAATTTTGGCAATAACAATAACATGGCTAGAGAAAAGAGATGAAAGCATTCATTCAGCTGTGAAAAAGATTAGGCTTCGAAGAAAAAATTGGACAAGAAGTTGAAAAGAAAATTAAAAGAAGTATTGAAAATAACACTGGGTATCAGTCAATGTTTAAAGTTGAGAAAGTTCTACAAGATGAAACACAGGCTTCAGTGTTTTTGATGAAGACTTCTCGCCAACGGACTTTGGTCACTTCAAGTATGTGATCATGACGTCAGTTGAATGTCGTTAGCCACGAAGTAGAGAGGAGTCAAACCCGAGATTCTACGAATCATTATTTTTATTGCTATTTTTGTCCGTATGATTATGATTATGATTATGATGATGATGATGATGATTATTATTATTATTATTATTATTATTATTATTATTATTATTATTATTATTATTATTATATAAATAATTGTAAAAAAATATACCCTCCATTACAATGCACTGATTTATACAGGCTTGCCTACTGGCTACGGGTTGATTTTAAAATATCCTATAAGATCATAGTAAGTGAACAAAGTAAAATGTTTGAGGACAACAAACTTAAAACTGTGCAATTTAGTTATGTTGTTCAATGTTATGTTGAGTTTGTATTGCTCGACAGGTTCGGTGGAGACCAAGGGCATGATTGACATCCGGACGGCTTTAGAGCAGGAGAACATCATCTATTGGAATGCAATTCTAGATGCAGACGATATAGGTAATATTCCGAATAATGGTGAAGAGTTGCAGTGACTATAGTAAGTCAACTATATCCATCGTAAACATTCAGTTACGACCACGGAAGGGAACGGAGATGAGAGTCACTACCCAAAAGTGGAAATTAAAATACAGGGACATCATTTTATTTTTACTAACATTTTTAATATTAACCTAGCTATACCTTTCTATTAACGATTGAAACAGGAAACACCGTTTGCTACCTTTTCCACGACGGAGTTCGATGATACTGGCGTAAAATACAAATTACTTTACTATGTATAGGAGGGAAGAAAAGTAGTTCATCCATTTATGTAAACTAGGAAATATCGCAATTTTGAGTTTGATAATTTTCATTAGGTTTTTGTTTAATCAAAATACAGTATTGTATTAACATTTAGTGTTTTACACACGAATTGAGCTATCCATTCGGAAGTATTAATTATGCAGTGTATATTGTACTGTTACAGCACATTAGCGTACTATATAGAGAATGAAGTTAAATTGAAAAATAATTATAATATGGATATTTAAACACATTTTAGAAAATGGTGGCCGTTCATTTCGATACAGGCTTCAGTTCTTTTGTCCATATTATCGCACTATAGACTATTGTACCTAATTCCAATTACCAGTTTCGTCCTTCGTACGAGTAACTCATGTTGAAATAATTCTGTACCTACTATATAAAAGAGTACCTTACGTACTGTAAATTCAATCTTCACTTCTGCTCGATCCGAAAAGATAAAATCACTCAGAAATGCTATCTACTGTCCGTTCAAGTGGTTTTGTCGCAGGGTTGTAGAAAGGGGGGGGAAATCACGTGACAGTTAATTACTTAAGGAGGCCCTTTTATTTAAGTTATTTTAAACACTTGAATAATATTACGTAGACGTCCAATTCCTAACAGAAATTAATGTTTTCAGAAAAGAGCTAAGATAGCCCAGCTACTAGACTTTACAAAGGGGCGAACAGAAGCAGGTGGGGGAAACCGGGATGCGACATAGGGAAACGGACACCAGTACCCGTACGAAAATATGATTCAATATTGAAAGCTCTTTCGTCACTGGAAAACGCGAACATATTTCTGAAACGTACTATACTCAGTAACTCAGTACTGCTTACGCGTCCTCGGCTCTGTGTCGTGAACGGTTGGAAGTTTACTAGTAGAAGGGGTGGGAGTGAAGTACATTCCAAAACTCAGGTACAATAAAAATTGAAGTAAAAATAAAATGATGTCCCTGTATATAATCACTAGGCCTGTGACATTGGAGCATGTTTACAATGAAAAGAAGCCAAATCACTACAGGATATACACAGAGTATGCAAGTGTATGTGTGTACGGAGACGACCGCCGCGGTACAGCTCATTCAAGTGTAATACAAACTTTCGTGAAGTGCAGTGTGCTCCGCAGTATGGCTCAGAAGGAAAGAAACACGTCTCGAAACTAGAATATTTAGTTTCACAGTATGGTGCAGTTTGCATTCTAAATAAAATCTGTATTGTAAACTTTGCAATGTCAACATTACATCTGCTAAAAACAAGGAATATAATGTTCAAAGGCACGTAAATACAATGAAACATAAACGCCTGGAACAAGGGACTGTGCAGAACGTTTTTCCAGCGTAAAGAAGGTGATAGAGATGCTCGATAAGAATGATGCAGCTTTTATAGATATGGTTCAATTACTTCTTAGTGACCCAAATATTGAACAACAGTGTCATTATATTGTATCAAATTTTGGATTTATTCCTCATCCGATTCAAAGTTTAGAAAAGACTGGAGTTAAACTGGTGGAACAAATTTCAGTAATGTGTTGTTGTTGTTGTTTTCTAATGCCAGGCATTTGACATTGAAGTCATTTGACCTCTTGCACTCCACTATTTTTCAAAGATATTATCATGACCAACCACTGAAGCACAGATTTTGAGATGTTCCGAATCCATTTCGGAAAAATGGCAAGTTGTAGCCGATTTAAGTGAACACCATATTTGGTGGCTACTTCATTCACACAGTAAAAGTATATACTTCTTGTTATGCATATAAATAGTAGTTTATAACTACCGTAAAACGGGGTGACTTGATATGCTGGGGGGACGTGATACGCTTTGTAAATTGATGTTTCGAACCTACAAAACGTATAAAGTCCCTCCAGCATATCTGATCACCCCATTTTATATGCTGGGAGACTTGATACTTTTTGTAGGTTGCTCGTAGCATTTACTTCAACTTTAAGAATACCCCAACGTTTTCTATGAAAGAAATTGACCAAGCTGATCAATTTTCTAACTTAAGGTATGTTTATGAGCTCTTGAGGGTTTTCTAACTTAAAGTTGTTGTTGTTGTTGTTTTCTAATGCCAGGCGTTTGACAATAAAGTTATTTGACCTCTTGCACTCCAATATTTTTCAAAGATATTATCATGACCAGCCACTGAAGCACAGATTTTGAGGTGTTCCGAATCCATTTCTTGGTTTGAGTTGCACAATGGGCAGTTAGGGGACTGATATATTCCAATTCTATGCAGGTGTTTGGCCAAACAATCATGGCCTGTTGCCAATCTAAATGCAGCTACAGACGATTTTCGTGGTAAATCGGTAATTAACTGTGGATTTTGATACAGAGAGTTCCATTTTTTCCCTTGGGATTGAGTTATCAAATTTTGTTTGTTGAAGTCTAAGTATGTAGATTTCAGTAATGTATAATATTGTATCTAAACTAAATAGTATACAAGACGACGTAGGCAACAAAGTCTGAAACAAAAATGAAATATGTATTACAAAAAATAATGGGTTCAGTTCACTCCGCCAGGTAGCTAATTTTCTATCGGGTGGCAGATACACAGTAGATAATTTAGATGTCGGATTGAATGATGTCAAATATTTCACATATGCACCTGTCGTTTCGCAGCTTTTCTGCATTCAAATCCATACTAGACAGTAATAGACACTCATTCGCTTTCGAACTTTGAGAATGCATCTTGTTGTTCATTGTAATTACAAACTAAACACGCAATAGACAATACATCTAAGCCCACGTGTGTTGAATGGAATTTTCTAATATTTTAAATAAGTTAAATAAAGGTGGAAAGTAATTCAGAGGGATGTGTGTATTATTCTATTCTACAGACTGTACTGTACAAGACGGAGAGGTTCTGCGTACTCTGTGTACCTATATATTCTGGAGTGAGTTGGCTTTCTTTCACCGTAAACATGCTCCAATGTCACAGGCCTAACAATCACACAGTTGGTGAGAAGTTGTATTATCCTAGGAGTTAAGAAAACAAAGTGCCACGAAATGATGTTTCTGTGCTCATCGTGTACCCATATTTTTTCCCTGTGTTTCTTAAAATAATATTTACGTTCCACGTTAATTTTTATTTGTTTTTGTTTACAATGTAAACAATGATGCACAATTGGGCTAACACAAAAAAATCTTTCGGAAATCACAGCGCAGTTAAAGTTCAAGATGAAGGCAGGAAAATATATTACTTTAATAAAAAATTGCACAACATATGAAGATAATATATGAATATATTGTACACAATTCAGGCTATTGAAATTGATATATGTATCCAAGACTGATTTCGAAACATGTTAAAGGAATAACTC
The DNA here is from genome assembly GCF_040183065.1 of Periplaneta americana. Taxonomy (NCBI): domain Eukaryota; kingdom Metazoa; phylum Arthropoda; class Insecta; order Blattodea; family Blattidae; genus Periplaneta; species Periplaneta americana. The sequence goes on along the minus strand of NC_091118.1, from coordinate 62,668,093 downwards.
TTACACCAAATGTATGCTCCATGGACTCAAATTATCGTAATTTATTATTTAGATACAAATTCAATTCAGAAACATGTTGAAGGATTAATTATTCTTGTATAAAAACGGATGTTGCCTGGACAAAATTATCACATTTTTATTATGTAACTACTTTATAAAGTTTGTTACAGCATGGTCTATTTTTATTTTGGGAGATTGAAAAGAGTGAACTAACCTAAAGAATGAAAATGAGCGGCTGCAGTAGGTACAGGGTAAAATACTAATTTTTACTTAATTTGTATTTTATTTTTTTGTTCTGGGAATACTCGTGTCCTTTACAACACTCGCAAAAGTACGATTATTATTATTATTATTATTATTATTATTATTATTATTATTATTCTCACATTTGTTTAGATTAGCTCGCTCAAATTACACAAATGAAATTTGCATTAGAGCAAAAGATTTTCACCGAAGACTTATCTAAAAAAGAGGGAGTTTGGAAAGGTAAAAAGAAAATTTTCTAACGTTGCCACAATATAGCAGCAGATAATAAATACCTTCGAAATTCGTGATACAAAGGCAAAACCCAATTTAGGCTCTTTCCAAGTTCGCACTACCTGCATCTAGAACCAACTAAAATTAATTGTACAATTCTGTTATACTCTATAAAATGGCCTTTCAAAATAAAAGTTAAGTAACTGAATTAGGTGTAATAAAACCTTCAAAAGCGCATAGTTTTTACAGTTTATTTTTATAAATTAGAGTAATCATGAAGAATAATGGAAAGAAAATCTATTAACTGTCACATTACTTTTATAATTAGTTTCAGAAAACGTACAGACCATTTCTTCAACATGAGGTCCGTAATATTTTATAATTTACGAAATATGCAATACTCGCACATCAATGGTTAAAAAATTATCCATCCATAGAGCACAGCAGCGAACTCATTGGGGACCATTACAAAAGCAAATATATATAAAACTTTCTCGTGTTAATGAATTAGGTTTAAAGTTACTTTAGTCGACTAGTTTCGGCCTAGGGACCATCTTCAGTTGTTTTCGTCTCTTGTGGGGGTGTATTTGAGTAGTGTAGTGTGGAGTCGAATAGTGTGTGTGTTCTGAAATTGAGTTGTGTGTTAAGGATTTGTTGTGTATCTGTATATTTCATATTGTTATAGAGTATTTAATTTCTGGCTTTTCGGTTAGATATGTAGAATTTCTATGTCTGTGTCTATGTTACTGTAGGTGTGGTTGGCGTTTGTGATATGTTCTGCGTACGTGGAATGGTTATGGCTGTGATGTGTTCCTTGTAACGTTTTTGAAATGATCTGCCTGTCTGTCCGATGTAGAAGTTGTTGTTGTTGCAGCTATTGCACGTGAGTTCATATACACCCGTGAGGTTGTATTTGTTTGTTTATGTTGTTTGTGTGTTGAGATGTTTTTGTAAAGTGTTTGTGTTCTGTATGCGATTTTATAGTTTAAATTCTTGAATGAATTTTGAGTTCATTTTGAAACGTACTAAAAATGTAGTAATGTAGAGCATCAATTATCCGAATACCGGTCAACCGAAACATCAGTTAACCGAAAGCGTTCCAGTCGGCAAATTCAAATTTGGGCGCGCGCCATGTAGAAGTTCCGCTAGCGCTGTTTAAGAGATTTAGCGGCAAAAAAAAAAAAACCGAGTCTCAGCTCTGAAGCAAAAAAAAAATAATAAAAAAAATAAACATAATGGACTTTTTTTCCTAAACCTATAGGCCTACTTTAATGACCATTTTGAACTGTCAAACTAGGCTAGTCAGTTCTTTGTGTTATTTGTAAGATATGTGATACAAAATATATACTGTATGTACAGTTTTGTGTTTAATATCAGTGTTTCTTTGTTTCATACTGCTCCTTTGACACCGGTACAATTTGTTTTCGTAAATGATCGGTTATCCGAAATATCAGTTATCCGAACATCCCCGTTCCCAATTGTTTCGGATAATCGATGCTCTACTATAATAAATTTAAAAAATGTTATTCAATCATGTGACTTATTTTTAGTGCAAATTATGCAATTATAAATTTACATTGTATTTTAAATTGTTGACGTTTTCGCCATTCTAATATGGCATTTTCAGACACTGATAATTAGAGCTACCTTGTGAAAAAAACAATGCATCAAGATTTTTTACACACATCAAAATATACATTATTGACGTCAATATTAAGAAACATTAAAAACACTAAAAGCACTTAAATTTACAAATTATAATCACAGAGTTGAAATAGGCATATTTATATACAATTGGAATTGAATTCGGTAACCATATCATACTACTCAAAAAACAAATATTCATGGATAACTATTATTCGAATATGTATATCGATTGTATTGCTTTATTAGATTCGTTTGGAAAAAAATACAAAAATTGTGGTTGGATGTATTACGTGCATGAAAGAATATGGTTGTCAACTACTATTTGAATATGTAAAATTGTTAAATATGCATATTTTACAAAAAACAAGTTAGGAATAAATTAAAATTTAATCAACATATCAAAATAAAATCAGCAGTAAAAAAGGTCGAATTTATCAGTGATAGGTTATCGTATTTAGTACTTAAGGGTAGATGATGCGATATCGTAGTTATAAATGCTCATGCCTCTACAGAAGAGAAAGACGACCATATGAAGGATAGCTTCTATGAGGAATTGGAACATACTTTTGATCAGCTGCCTAGATATCACATGAAAATTTTATTGGGGGATTTCAATGCTAAAGTAGGACGGGAGGATATTTTTAAACCGACTATTGGAAAAGAGAGCCTACACATAACTAGCAATGACAATGGAGTTAGGTTAGTCAACTTTGCCAAATAAAAAAATTAATTATCAAAAGTACAACATTCCCCCATAAGGATATACATAAATATACTTGGACTTCTCCAGATGGATTGCCACATAACCAGATACATCACATTTTGATAGATAAACGAAGACATACTAGTATAGTAGACATTCGAACCTTCAGGGGGCCAGACAAATTCTGACCATTATTTGGTAATTGGAGAACTAAGAGAAAGACTATCAGTAGCCAAGCGAGTAGAGCAACAAGTTAATATTAGAAGATTCAATATTCCGAAATCAAAGGACGAGGAAACTAAGCAACATTATCAGGCCGAAATTTCAAATAGGTTTGCCGTATTAACAACTTCCGACGAAGTTGAGGAAGAGTTAGATGTTAATAGCGTGTGGGAAAATATCAGAGATAATAACAAAATTACTGCTGAACAGAGCATAGGTTATTATGAAACTAAGAAAAAGAAACCGTGGTTTGATGAAGATTGTTGCATGGTAGTAGAAAGAAGGAAACAGGCAAAATTGAAATTCTTACAGGATCCAGTTGAGGCGAATAGAGATAATTATTTCAATAAAAGACGGGAAGCAAATCGTACGCTTAGGAATAAAAAGAGAGATTACTTAAAGGAAAAACTGAATGAGGAAGAAACAAATAGTAAAAATAAAAACATAAGAGATTTATATAAGGGCATAAAGGAATTCAAGAATGGATATCAGGCAAGGGTAAACGTGATCAAGGATGAGAATGGTGACTTGCTTGCAGACGCTCATTCAATCCTGAACAGATGGAAAAACTATTTTGGACAACTCCTAAATATACATAGGCCAAATAGAAATGATCGGGACGAAATTGAAATACAAACTGCTGAGCCATTTATACCCGAACCCACACTTTCTGAAGTCGAAATTGCGATAGAAAATCTGAAAATTTATAAGTCTCCAGGTATCGATCAAATGCCAGCAGAATTAATACAAGAGGGTGGAAGCGCATTATCTAAAGAAATTTATAAGTTTGTACTTGCTATTTGGGAAAAGGAAATTGTACCAGAATAATGGAAGGAGTCCATAATCACACCTATCTTTAAGAAGGGGGACAAGACTAACTGTAGTAACTTTCGAGGAATGTCACTTTTGTTAACGTCGTACAAAATTTTGTCAATATTCTTTTGAGAAGATTAACTCCATATGTAGATGAAATTATTGGGGATCATCAGTGTGGTTTTAGGCGTAATAGATCAACTATTGGCCAGATATTTTGTATTCGACAGATAATGGAGAAAAATGGGAGTATAAGGGTACAGTGCATCAGTTATTCATAGATTTCAAAAAGACATATGACTCGGTTAAGAGAGAAGTTTTATATAATATTCTTATTGAATTTGGTATTCCCAAGAAACTAGTTCGATTAATTAAAATGTGTCTCAGTGAAATGTACAGCAGAGTTCGTATAGGTCAGTTTCTGTCAGATGCGTTTCCAATTCACTGTGGGCTAAAGCAAGGAGATGTACTATCACCTTTACTTTTTAACTTTGCTCTAGAGTATGCCATTAGGAAAGTTCAGGGTAACAGAGAGGGCTTGGAATTGAACGGGTTACATCAGCTGCTTGTCTATGCGGATGACGTGAATATGTTAGAAGAAAATCCACAAATGATTAGAGAAAACACGGGAATTTTACTGGAAGCAATTAAAGAGATAGGTTTGGAAGTAAATCCCGAAAAGACAAAGTATATGATAATGTCTCGTGACCAGAATATTGTACGAAATGGAAATATAAAAATTGGAAATTTATCTCTTGAAGAGGTGGAGAAGTTCAAATATCTTGGAGCAACAGTAACAAATATAAATGATATTCGGGAGGAAATTAAACACAGAGTAAATATGGGAAATACCTGTTATTATTCGGTTGAGAAGCTTTTATCATCCAGTTTGCTGTCAAAAAATGTGAAAGTTAGAATTTATAAAACAGTTATATTACCGGTTGTTCTTTATGGTTGTGAAACTTGGACTCTCACTTTGAGAGAGGAACATAGGTTAAGGATGTTTGAGAATAAGGTGCTTAGGAAAATATTTGGGGCTAAGAGGGATGAAGTTACAAGAGAATGGAGAAAGTTACACAACACAGAACTGCACGCATTGTATTCTTCACCTGATATAATTAGGAACATAAAATCCAGACGTTTGAGATGGGCAGGGCATGTAGCACGTACGGGCGAATCCAGAAATGCATATAGAGTGTTAGTTGGGAGGCCGGAGGGAAAGAGACCTTTGGGAAGACCGAGACGTAGATGGGAAGATAATATTAAAATGGATTTGAGGGAGGTGGGATATGATGATAGAGAATGGATTAATCTTGCTCAGGATAGGGACCAATGGCGGGCTTATATGAGGGCGCAATGAACCTTCGGATTCCTTAAAAGCCAGTAAGTAAGTAAGTAAGTAATCAACATATCAAACTCTTTTTGTTAAACTACAATGTGTCTACTGTATATAGGTGAAAAGTTATTCAAGTGTTATTATATATTACAAATTAACTTAATGAATCACTAATTATGTGTTTAAATGTATTATGTAACACGAAGGATGTGGTTGTCAGTTACAACTTTTAATGTAGTGTGCTCTATTATATTGTACTAAATACAAGATTTCAAATTATATCTAGTGAATACATGTGAAATACTTAGGAAATTTTTTGAATAATTCTAGAACTTATTAGATGTTTAATGTGCCCTGTTTTACTATATTACATACGTGAATTAAAGTTTAAACACATGTGTAGGGCCTACATATGTAGATGTTGTACAAATATGGGTCATGAATTTTGTCGTAACTCAAAGCATATGATTGTAAATTCCTATTTTAATATAGTGTGCTTTGTTATATATATTATGTTGAGTACAAAATTTCAAATTAAACGTTGTGAATACATAGAGAATTGAACAATTCTGGAAAAGTTAGATGCAATATGTCCTGTTTTTCTGTATTACATATCGTCGTTGTTCCTGCAATAACTCCTATGTGAGATATCGATTTTCAGATTTTTGCTCTCTAAAATAACTTAAATAGTGATACAGCAAATAATAAAACTTCCTATATGTAATTACATTTCTTTGTTTCGAAAATGTAAGAATTCAGTCTCCTATGTACGGCTGCCCTAGGATGAATAAATGTGTTCTTTTCTTACTACTGAAAAATTTTATATTTTGCACATAGGAATTATTGCAGGAGCAACGACAATATGTGCTTGATATTTAAAGAACATCTACAGAGTATAAGGGGTATAAGTGTCGTCCTTTTCACTGTCGTCGGGAACGGTCTACAAGATGAAAAAATACAACATAGGATCAAAACTTTAGAATTTTTTCCAGAAAAAAATAATTCTTTCCTTATTTTCTTTGCGTTATATTGCTTATATCGTTAGTAAAATTATGAAAACAATTGCATTAGTAGCTATATCTAGCAAAGCGTTAATATTAATTTAAATAAATATTTGTGTGTTCTATTACGTTTTCGTAATAGTACATTATGCAACGAGCCTATAATGAAGGTAATTAAGAAGCGATTATGGATATTTATGAAAGGAGCGCAAGCGAGTTTCATAATTTTCATACGAGCTTCTTAATTACCATTATAGGCGAGTTTCATACGACTTTTTATGCTCGACCATATTTCTAACTTGATATTATTAATTTTCTTTGTATCTGACCTTGACGAATGTCTCGTATGTTGTGAGATGTGCGCAGACGCGAAAGTATTGATTTTTTCCGAGGAACAGATGTTCACATTGACCTTGCTAGGCCATAAGAACCTACAGAGATACAAATTGAGTTTATTTGAATATTATTTACAATTAACGCTAATTATTATAGTAACAGAACATAACATTCTGCGACAGTATTGGATTTCCAGCCTCCGTGACTTTTCGCTAATTCTCTTTCGATTGCATATCCGAGAATAATCGATACTTGCGGTTTTATGACGGGAGAAAGCTGACCTGTCATTGGCTGAACAGTTGTAACCTGAGTCGTCATTGGCTGAACAGTTGTAACCTGAGTCGTCATTGGCTGAAAGACCTGACCTTTAATGAGTAGGTGTACTTTAATGACATGCATTAAAGGTCTGCTACCAGGTGTATAATTACTACATTTCGGCATGGTCGAGCATAAAATAAATAATAATAATAATAATAATAATAATAATAATAATAATAATAATAATAATAATACATGCTTAAATTTGTTAATCTTCTGGCGTGAGAGACGTGGCAACATGTTTAGCAGGATTCATCTGCTGGCAGATTGTATCTGTACAGACGTACAGATCAGCAGAGTTCAAGTTCCTGCCGAGCTGATGGCAGTTCAGTATAGAGTATTCGATAAACAACTTACAGTGTGATTCACAATTCAGGAATATCAGGATATGTTATTAATTTATGGAGAAAGTCGTCGTAATTCAAGTGAGGCAAGAAGGATGTACCGTCAGAGTTTTCCGCAAAGGAGGTTATCTAATCTGAGTTTTAGCTTTTTTCTTTATCAATTCAGTTCCCGTATTTCCTTAATATTGTTCCCAAATAATCATGATTATTCGCAAAAAGCAGTTCTCAACGATTTATTAGAAACTGGGAGTCTCTTACCACGTTTCGAAAATCACACAACCAGAAATTTCTTTAAAAATGATACTGGATTACGTAAGTGGGAGAGATTAAAATTTTGCATTAGAAAAAGTACATGTGATTTTGTGCAATAAACCATTATTGTTTATTTTTTAGACGTACAATAAAAATGGAATAATATTGTCAAATAAAATTTAAATTTAACATAATGTTCTATTAATGAGATTGAAAGCTTGTATTTGCTGCTCATTTTATGTGAACAACAATTGCCATGTCCGCCCCTGCATTAGAACAGAGCATCTGTTTTGTATCGGTAATTCTGTATCCGCTTGAGCTGTATTATGTACTTGTAAGCCACCTTCTCCTACTCATCCAGCAACGTTGTAAAATGTCTAATATTGTAAACTTTAATAATTAGTTAAATATTGCCATTAGAAAAAAATTGTGAGGACATCTTTTCTTCCTTATGACATGAACACTTATCAGTTAAAATAAGGGCACTTATGTCCCTTACACTCTGTATAAATATATAGATGTAGTAGCTTTTAACATAAACTAGGTGGCTTTTGTTGGAAGAATGAAGAAGTTGTTATACGTTGTATTCCTCTGTGAAACGATTTATTAAATCTACATATTTAGACTTCAACAAACAAAATTTGATAACACAATCTCAAGGGAAAAAATGGAACTCTCTGCATCATAATCCACAGTTGATTCCCGATTTACCACGCAAATCGTCTGTAGCTGCATTTAGATTGGCAACAGGCCATGCCAGTTTGGCCAAGCATCTGCATAGAATTGGAATATATCAGTCTCCTAACTGTCCATTGTGCAACTCAAATCAAGAAATGGATTCGGAACACCTCAAAATCTGTGCTTCAGTGGCTGGTCATGATAATATCTTTGAAAAATATTGGAGTGCAAGAGGTCAAATGACTTTATTGTCAAACGCCTGGCATTAGAAAACAACAACAACAACAACAACAACAACAACAACAACAACGACAACAACAACAACAACAACAACGTTTTATGAAATACTATTCGAGTGTGTTAATTACACAGACTTGTTTTTTGCTCGAATTACTAAAAGTTGATTAATGTACGTATGAAGCAGACATCGCACTAATTTAGGTATAGCTTTGTTTTGTATCGTAAACTCTTGATGTTGCAATGTATATTTCACGATGTATTAAGTTGTAGATGAGATGTAAATGTCACTTACATTATCCTTCAACACATTTGAATTCTAAATTGGATCAATGTAAGAAGATATTGATGTATGACTAGTCCAGGCCTGCAGAACTCGCAAAGTACGGAAACTATGACGTCAGCCTCACTCCACTTCTATTGGAGATGACCGACTTCCGCCCCGAGAATGAATGTTGATGCAGCCGAGAGTAACTAGAACGCCGTGGCCGCACAGGTAGAAAAGGTGGGTGGGGTAAAAGAGGAGAGGAAAGCAGTCGCTCTCAAGAGCTACAGTTCTGCAGGCCTGATCTAGTCGTATCATTTGTTGGTGATTATCTTGGCCGAAAGTGTAGAAGATCTTGATAAGAAGTATAATGCTCAAGTACTAATCGGTACAGCTATCTTTACCGGCGGTCTGTTTATAAATCAACTCTACTGCGCTGCGATATCGGGACAGCAAACTGATGCAATCAGTTGCTGCTCTCTCACTATGCGGAAATTTTTCCTTGAAATTATTCAAGTCTGCTTCATAGGGGGCTTCACCTGAAAGCCAGATTTGCATAATATATACGTCACTGTAGGCACGTTAACAGAAAACCACAATAATTCAAGTCACGCAGAGTTTGTGTGCACTAAAAAGTTGGTTTCTGGCGCCTTGTCAGCCCACTTGAGTTGTGTGGAGATAAAGGGAAAAATTTGGACGGTGTCGGGTGTAGTTCCTGGGTAGCTCAGTCGGTAGAGCATTCGTCTACTAAGCGAAGGGACCCGGAATCGATAACCGGCCCCGGAACAATTTTTCCTTGAAATTATTCAAAAGGAATGCTTGTCAGCATCCTTTTTGAATAGCCACAAGTAATGCACACTACGTATTTCCTTGTCACTATAACAATGTTTGCCAAAATAAAGCTGTCATGTTAGCTGGACTTTGAGACATATAAGAGCAATGTTTATAGAAATATTTTTTAGGACAGTCGACTGGTATAGTACTTGCAAAAGTGCTACATGTAGAAACTACTATAAATGTATAAATTAAGAATACCTGTAATACAGCAAAAATGTATATATGCAATTTCAAATTTTGTAAATTGTAATAAATGTTTAAAATCCTCTCTTTTTGACATGTTTTATCTTCTTTTCCGACAGGATCGTACATTTTACGCACAACCAATGGGTTTGATCGTACAGTACAAGGCTAGAGCCCTCTTGGTATAGTACATGATACCAAATTATCGCACATGTACGAGCACGATCGTACGGTTGGCAACACTTCTTCGGAAGTATTCTATACGTATTGATAGCATTATGTGTAATTTTGAAACATGGAAACTCCGGCTAGGCTGTCACCACGGGAAAAATACGTTCGCAAAGTAGAAAGATAATATAATTTATAATGTATATAAATTCGTAAAGAAGAAAAAAAAGATTGGTCCAGCTATTCCTCTGAAAAGAGCTGTGGAAAGAACAGCGAAAGCAGTGGAAACGTGAAAAATCTGTGAGAAATATAGCAAAAGAATACGAGAACGCTACCATTTCGGGCACGAAATCTGTGCCTATAACACAGCGCATTTTCCTAGTTATGGATAACATTCTGGCATGTTGTAGTATGTAGTACCTTCCGCCGGGCTCTCTTCTCTGCTACGATTATATCTTCGATGTAAGTTCTCGCTCCGAGTTATTCATACATGTCTCGGGTAAGTACTGCATCTTTGAAAGTTGTGTATGTACAGTTGTCAAAAGAAAAAGTGGCCGCTTTCCTGAAACAAATTTCTCTTCGGGTATCTTCGCTACAATTCGGAGACAGGCGATGTTACATGTTGTTGGACCACGTTGCCTGATATCTACAGTTATAATTGAAGTAGTCTGTGTGTTATTCGATAGCGTAATGGTAGCGTTCCGGCCTCTTATTCGTGAGGTCTTGCTTTCGAATACAACCTCGTGATTTTTATGTTCTTTTTTGTTCTCATTTTAAGAGAGAGACAAAATATACATAATTGCTCCTTTCTATTTTATTATTATTTTAGTAATTAACATCAGGTTCATTAATATATTATGCCATGACTTTATCATTATGACATTGTGGCTGCAAATGGAAAGAAAAAATATTTTATTCTCAATAAAAATATTTTTCATGGCATAAACAAAACAAATTTACTGGCGTTGCCCTTAGAACATTCAAGCAATTAAGCGTTCAAAAAAGCAAAACAAAAAGCCACAACTCAATATTTAGTCTATCTTCCCCTTATCTCGATCATCTTGCAGTCGAATGGGCATGGAATCGACTAGTCTTTGCAAATAGCGACTGTTCTTAGACACGATATTCCAGGCATTCTGAACATACACACATAAGTATTCTGCCCATGGGCAGATCTTTCATTGCAAACCCAGCATTCTCCAATCGTTCCTATTTTCTGCCTTCCTCTTAGTCTCCGGCTACGATCCACATATCCTAATGTCGTCTATTCTTCTTTTCAACCAGAGACCCAACCAATTTCTTTCTAATCAGTTTCAGCATCATTCTTTCTTCACCCACTTTTTCAAACACAACTTTATTTCTTATTCTGTCTGTCCACTTCACACGCACCGTCCTTCTCCACATCCACATTTCAAATGCTTCAATTCGTTTCTCTTCATTTCGTCGTAATGTCTATGTTCCTTCCCCATACAATGCCACACTCCACACAAGGCACTTCACTAGTCTCTTCCTTATTTCTTTTTCCAGAGGTCCGCAGAAGATCCTTCTTCTTCTATTAAAAGCTTCCTTTGTTCATGTTTGCAGTTTTTCTGGGGAAGGATAAATGCAGTAACTTCCCGTTGCTTTCCGCACATCACTATCTCTTTCGCATCTTATTAGATTCCAGGGGGCCCAAGCGTGGAGATGAGGAGAGTGGATTTGACTAACTGGGCCCTGCGGACTTCACCGAAAGTCACCGCAAGGGTTAAATATTAGTTCTATCAGGATGTTTGACCCGATCAGAGACCGGGAAATCCCAATTAGCCTTTGCCCCCCGCATCCTTGACTAGCTTTTACAAATCATCAGAAAGCCTTAGATTGTGATTGGACCAATTTTTCCGAAAATGTTTCCACACTTTTGGCCTCGTAGCTCAGCGGAAGAACGTCGGAATTTAGATGTCACCGTCTCAGGTTCAATTCCTCGTCACTCCTTTTCATTTTATTGTGGTTCAAGATAGTATAATGTAATAATACAAAAAGAAAAACTAACACCAGTATTATGAAACTGTATTGTTCCAAACCTAATATTAAATTTGTTATTTATATCGCTAAAGAACGATAACTGAATATAAATTATATCTTGAATATTATTGATGTCGCTAAAGAACGATTACAATAAAAATAACTTGAATATTATTTATACAGTATCACTAAAAATGATAACAAAATATAAATGATAAATATCGGTTTGTTTAATATAAGATATCATATAATACATATTTAATTATCTAAATGAAATAACATATTTTACAAAGAAAAATGGTTATTTGTATTATAATAATTACTTACATAAAATACAGATTATTTTATATCGCGAAAGAACAATCACAATATAAATAACTTGAATATTATTTTATAATGCTAATGAAGGAAAACAGAATATAAATGATAACTTGAATATTATTTATATCTCTAAAGAATGATAACAGAATATAAAAAACATGAATATTATTCATATCGTTATAAAACGATGACAGAATACAAATGACGACTTGAATTTTATTCATATTTCTAAAGAACGATGACAAAATATAAATAACTTTATATCGATAAGGAACGACAACAGAATATAAATGATAATTTGAATATTATTTACATCGCTAAAGAACGATTAAAAAATAAAATGAAAAATTGAAGAAGGCCCGAATCCAGAACCTTCGAATCATTAAGCAAACACTCTACCGCTGGTCTACGAGGCGCAGATGGGGAACACTTTCATAGTTCCGGAACTACATGTACAAGCACATGCATCGTGTAACATCGCCGCGACCCGAAGTGGACATAGAAAATATTCTCTGTTCACGAGTGTGGCCACTTTTTTTTTTTTTTTTTGACAACTGTACATGCTCTCTCTCTTCCCCTCCACTCACCGTTCCCGCCATAACACGCATATACTGTAAACATGATAGTGGCGCCCTCGGACATCAGCGGTATTTCTATTTGTCCTTAGTAATAATTTGGATCCAGAGTTCTGTAAATATTGTATAATACTTACTTACTTAATGGCTTTTAAGGAACCAGGAAGTTCATTGCCGTCCTCACATAAGCCCGCCATTGGTCCCTATCCTGAGCAAGATTAATCCAGTCTCTACCATCATATCCCACCTCCCTCAAATCCATTTTAATATTATCCTCCCATCTACGTCTCGGCCTCCCAAAAGGTCTTTTCCCCTCTGGCCTCCCAACTAACACTCTATATGCATTTCTGGATTCGCCCATACGTGCTACATGGCCTGCCCATCTCAAACGTCTGGATTTTATGTTCCTAATTATGTCAGGTGAAGGATGCAATGCGTGCAGCTCTGCGTTGTGTAACTTTCTCCATTCTCCTGTAACTTCATCCCTCTTAGCCCCAAAGATTTTCCTAAGAACCTTATTCTCAAAAACCCTCAATCTCTGTTCCTCTCTCAAAGTGAGAGTCCAAGTTTCACAGCCATACAGAACAACCGGTAATATAACTGTTTTATAAATTCTGACTTTCAGATTTTTTGAAAAGCAGACTACATGACAAAAGCTTCTCAACCGAATAATAACAGGCATTTCCCATATTTATTCTGCGTTTAATTTCCTCCCGAGTGTCATTTATATTTGTTACTGTTGTTCCAAGATATTTGAATTTTTTCACCTCTTCGAAGGATAATTCTCCAACTTTTATAGTTCCATTTCGTACAATATTCTGATCACGCGACATAATCATATACTTAGTCTTTTCGGGATTTACTTCCAACCCTATCTCTCTACTTCTTTCAAGTAGAATTTCCGCGTTTTCCCTAATCGTTTTGTGGATTTTCTCCTAACAAAATATTGTATAATAATAATAATAATAATAATAATAATAATAATAATAATAATAATAATAATAATAATAATAATAATAATAATTTATTTATTTAGTTTATTTATTTATATTTAATGTGCTGTACAACAGCCAGTGGCCAATTACAGTTCAGCACAAATATAAGAAAAACATAATACAAAAATAATTATTACACATAAATTCAATTACAATTAATTACAATAATGACGATGAATGAATAACTAAGCATACTATGAGACAATGATAATTGAGTATAATGCCTAAAAGAATACATAAATAATAATCGTTGCCAAGAGCAAACTAAGTCTATACATTGAAGGGATCGAATTCGCAGTCATGCATGTTGGCATTTTTAATGCATCTGGAGACTGGTGAAGAAATTTCGAATTTCTAATATAGAAAAGTTTGTGGGCTCTCATATCTTTTGTTGGAATACGTAAGGTAATATTGTTTAAGAAAGAGTCACAGTATATATCATCTTTGAGGACTTTGCAAAAGAACAGATAATCTAGCTCATGACGTCTAGCATATAGAGTTTGACAATTAAAATATTCACATTTTCTCTCATAACTATACCCGTAATTAAGGGGCAGAAATCTGAATGAACATAAGGATATAAATTTTCTTTGTATATTTTCTAATTTAGCCGAGTCCGTAGTTGTAATCGAGTTCCAAACTACAGATGCATATTCGAGTTTCGATCGCACCAATGTATAGTATAGCATTAAAAGAGAATCGGGCGTGGAAAAAGAATAGTTATTGACCGTATTATTCCTAGCATTCTGATTGCGTGATTGTAAATGTAATTAACGTGACTATGAAAATACAATTTACTGTCAAAGAATATTCCCAAATCTTTTACACAATCCGTTCTGTTAATTAGAACATTATTTAGATAATAATTAAATTTCAGTGAAGAAGTTTTTCTAGAAAAGGTTATTACATTAGTTATGGCTACGTTAATTTTCATACCATTGTCTTCCGACCATTTAGCGACTGAATTAATGTCACATTGAAGTGATTGACAGTCAGTACTACTTTTGATTGTACGAAAAATTTTTGAATCGTCTGCAAATAATAAACAGTCAGAAGTTATTCTTTTACATATATCATCTATGAATATAATAAATAGGAGAGGTCCTAAAGTAGATCCCTGCAGGACTCCTCAATTTATATTATAAGAATAAGAGTGTATATTAAACTGTCTTACACATGAAACTCTATTACTTAAATAATTTTCGAACCAGTTTACGTATCTTACAGAAAGGCCAATATTTCCTAACTTATGAAGGAGGATATAGTGCGGAACTGCATCAGAAGCTTTGCTGAAATCAAAATATATTGAATCAGTTTGTCCCTGCGTTTTAATTATTGGTACAATTTGATTTAGATATGTGACCAGATTAGTGACAGTGGATTTAGTTTTAGTAAATCCATGTTGAGAAGAATTGTGCTTGTTTTTCACATAAAACGATATATATCTGTAAATAACACTGGTAAACAAATTTTAATCAACTTTCTGCTTATGTTGATTTTTTAGTGGTTTATTAATAACTCTGACCCGCTGATCACGAATATCACATCAGTTTTTTCATAGTGTCAACGGTTTGGATGATATAAGCAATTTACATTTGATTAAAGCAGTAAATTAGTTAATTTGTAACATATAAAAATTCCAATAAATGTTTTGCTTATGTTGATTTTTTAGGGTTATACCAATAACTCTGACCCGCTGATCACGAATATCACATCAGTTTTTCTGTAGTTTCAACAGTTTGGATGATGTAAGCAATTTAAATTTGATTAACACAGTAAATGATATTTATTTGTAACGTTGTATGAAAACAGTTTCAAACCTAGGACAGTCATTAACAGTACTTCAATAAATCATGAGTGACATGTAAATACACAAATACAGTACAGGAATGCAAAATAGTTAACTCCTATGACCTAGAATGACTTAGAAAATATACGGGGTGGACCGCTCAAATGTACCTAATTTCAATTGTATGTGACTGGTAAACGGTTGAAGATAGAAACCTACAGTAACGTTTATATGAAAGGAAAACTCAAAAAGTTTCGATATGCACATTACCATATCTCTACGTGAGGTCCAGCTGTCACTGTGACGATATCGAGGCGATGAACGACTTCTTGCCAAGCACGTTGGAGCATGTCTTCTGAAATGCTCTCAATAGCCTCTATGATGCGCTCCCGAAGATCACGAAGGTCTCTGACTGAGGTGGCGTACACTTTATCTTTGACGTAGCTCCAGAGAAAGAAATCGAGTAGAGTTAAATCCGGAGATCTCGGGGGCCAAGCGATTGGTCCTCTAAAGTCAGGATCAGCGCCGAGACGGTCTAGCATCGTATTGGCGAATTCCACTCGTTTGGGTTTGTCATCCGGCTCCAGATGTTGCATTAACTGCCTTGTCAAGGTCGCCTACGGCCACGCCTTGTATGCCTCACAGAACTTTGTTCCAGGCACAGTGGTGTATTTAACATGCTTTGGTCCAATTTAACATCCACATACATAGCAGAAAGTGTCTGCCTGCAATTTGCACTTCCGCCCTGTATACATGGTGTAAAGAACTACTAAACACAAAGATACATACGACTGGAAAGATAACGAACCTACTATCGTTACTGAGCGTCACCAGCAGATATTTATACGCCAGAGCCATGTTGCCACCTAGCGGATATCAACATAAATACTTACATGTACATATTGCTAAACCAGTATTCTGAGAAATAAAATATCCCGATATAATCCAAAATATTGACACTACGACAAAACCATTAACGGATTCATGTTCAGCGTGTCGAAATCTGTAAGTAATGATAAAAAAAACAATGATAAGCAAAATCTTGTTTACCAGTGTAATGGTTTCAAAAAATTTTCAAAAGTTATTTAGGATCGAGATAGGTCTGTAGTTTCTGACATCATTTCTTTTTCCATTTTTAAATATAGGAATAAATTCAGCTTGTTTCCATAGTGAGGGAAATTCACCATTTTTCAAACTAATATTAAATATGTGGGCCAAAAGAGGAATAAATATATCAGAGCATTCTTTAATTATAAAATTTGGAATACCGTCAGTGCCAATTGTTTTTGTTGGTTTCAGTTTTTTAATTGCTTTACGAACGTCATCATGTGTTACTTTAGGTATAGGTAATGAGTCTGTTATATTCGTAATAATGTTTTCATATGTATGACTCTGTTTAGTCTGAACAGATTTGAAGTGATCAGCAAAAGCATTGACAATGTCTAATTGATCTGTGATGTGTTTATCGTTAAGAATTAATTCAGAGGGATAATTATCTGTCTTCCGAAATGATTCAACGTATTTCCAAAACTTTTTTGGTTCCGTTTTAAGATTTTCATTAATATTTTGAAGCCATGATAATTTATCGGATTTAATTTTAGATTTCACAAGTTTTCTATAGTAGGAAAATGCTTGATAATAAAATTCAGTTTTGAATTTTTTATACTTTTTATGTGCATGGTCTTTCTTTCTAATAAGTTTACGTAAGGTGTTAGAAAACCATTGTGGATAACTAGACCTTTTGACTCGAGTGCCTGGGATATGACACTATTAACTACTGAACATAGTGAGCTAGCTGCATCATTAACATCAACAGCTTGGTAAACACAGGACCAATCGTAATTATATAGAATCCAATAATAATAATAATAATAATAATAATAATAATAATAATAATAATAATAATAATAATAATAATAATAATAATAATAATAATAATAATAACACGTTTTGAAAAGTTATATCTGCTATTTAAAGTTTAAAGTTAAATTTGTATGATATACTTACGTAATTAGATTGTGTATCTGGTACGTGTGTCTGAAGCGGTGATGATCATTCGACTGTTATGCGGAAAGGGGAGGTAGTTTGCCTTACGGAAATGTAGTAATGCGCGTAGGGACTACTTTTATAATATGACTGTATGAATGTGGCACAGAGGATTATTTACATGCATTAAATTTTCGTTAAGAATCTGTGTTTCCTCCTGTCAAAATTTGTTTATATAACATTCTTCAGCTACAGTATATTTATGGAATTATTACTTACGTTGGGTTTCAACATTATATGTGTATCATTTATATTGCCTAAATTATGTCCTGTTTCTTCTTCTTCAGTGAAGATGCGATATTGTGTTTTTATTTTCATATGTTAGTGTGATGTATTTTTTGTGTTCTGGTGTACCACTGTATGTTGCGGAAAAATGGTATAGTATGTCATAGAGAAAATGTGAGCTGATATTTGATTTAGCATCCCAAGAAACCATAATGTAGCATACATTTTTTTTAAATATTATGATTCTTAATTTTGCAGGCTTGTGCAATCATAATAATTACAAGCTAAAAATCTCTTTCAGTATATTTAGCCATGGATCTAAACCAGCGACAATCGACATCACATTGATTTCACGAAGGCACTGCCCCTGTAATGTAGAAAACCCTTCGTATTTTTCTGTTTGATGGATATTCTATAATAATCATTTTTAAAACGGCGCAGATGGGCCACCTCGTATAATACTCCCGGTATATCTTGACCGATAGCGACCGTTAGATTGGAAGTGGTTGGTATTTACTGCGCATGCGTTACATTTATATCTACATTAGCCAGTTGTATGTACTATTTAATTTTACCATACATACTTGATGGTAAGCTGTTAGTAAATTAAAATAAAACTCGTCGACTTCGGTATAGTCTGTAGTTTCTTTGGATACGACTGAACGATCGATAAAGGCTTTCGTTTTCACATGGACGAGCGATAGTAAAAGGCACAGTTAACATCAGATAATGGTATACAATTCCGCTCTCTAAATTATTTCACTGAATAATAGAACATCTTTCACTGCAATTTTTAATATAAAAAAATTGTTTTTTTTTTTAAATATAAATTTTGAGGAATGACATGAGACCTACAAAGTAGGACTTGTTTTGCAAAGCTCGTACGATTAAAAGACCCGTGCATTGGATTTAAGAGCACATTTTGATAGTGTAGAGCATCTGTATGTACGTATAATATAGGATGATTAAAAAATCACACAACATAGACAAACTCAGTTTACTAGTGGAGATAGTGAAAAATGGAAAGAGGAGAAATTTGTTGGAAATAGGTAGTTTTTGAATCTAATATGCTTCAATTTTCAACGCATAATGCACCGTTGAGGCTGTACATTAGTATGACACACCCATCAGTCCCTATGCTGCATTATTAGGGACTTTTCGGCTAGTTCTACCGGATTTTAGATACTGTATGTATTATTTAACGGAGAAGAATAGTTGACATGCAGAGTTTAGCTGTTATATAACTTCTCACAGTGCAAAGAAGCACATCTTCACAGTCACTCCCCTTAAAGATGCCGATTACAACACCTTTGAAGAAGCACATGGTCTCTCCGTCACTGGCAGTACACGGCGCATAGATATAATAGCTTTCAAGGAATCTACAAGATCTGGATTCATAATTGATCCCACTGTGCGTTTCGAAACGGATGAGGAACAGCCAGCAGAAGTGGATAATGAAAAAAAGAATATCTACAATACTACCGTTCCCTATTACCTCCAAAAGTACCAGATAAAAGAGCTTGAAGTGATCGGACTTCTGGTTGGAGCAAGAGGTACCGCTACTCTCTTCATGAAAGATGTGTTTAAGAGGCTTGGAATACCTTATGTTATTCCGGTTCTAATCTTAGTTGCATTGAAAGGATCAATTGTTCTACATAAGCATCACCTATATTCGAAATCAAACTAAGTTCATTAGCATTCTTTACTTTTTTGTAACACAGGCCATGACTGTTTGGCCAAGCATCTGCATAGAATTGGAATAATAAGTCTCCTAACTGTCCATTTTGCAACTCAAATCAAGAAATGGATTCAGAACATTCACAAAATCTGTGCGTCAGTGGCTAACCATGACAATATCTTTGAAAAATATTGGAGTGCAAGAGGTCAAATGACTCTATTGTCAAATGCCTGGCATTAGAAAACAACAACACAACAAAAACTTTTTTGTAACACCTCTTTAAAACTAGGTATATTTCAACTAATCACAAAATGTATTTGCAGCAATGTACTTGTAGGAGTTTCATTGTCAAAACAAAATCAATGGTTCAATGAACTTGCAAACATTTATATGGTTATGTACTCTTTGTCCCTTGTGGCAGCTCACGAATGGTGAGAATATTTGTAAATTATTACATTATATACAGTAACGAAGCTCAATACGTAGGGAATATGCATCCATACATAGTTGCTAACCACTAGGATCGCTACTATCGCCTCATCATAGATAATGCGAAATAGTAACGGCATAGTCTATTGTTCCTAGTACTCTCAGCACCTCGTGACTGTATATTCTAGACTGTGATTTCTTTATTTTGATAGCATGAGAATTCAGAGAAATTCATTCTTGCCTGGCAGTTTTCTGTGAACTTGTATTAGCAACACTGCTAATCATCGTCATAATTTCGTAATGTACCCCATACACTACATATCTAAAATCCGGTAAAACTAGCGGAAAATCTACTAATTTCGCAAAATTTCGACTGGCGGGTGTGTCGTACTATTGTACATCCTGAACAGTGTATTGTACGTAGAAATTTCAAGCACATTAGACTGGACTAACAAGTTTCCCTTCTTCCCATTTTTCACTATCTGCACTAAGAAACGGAGTTTGTCTATGTACCGTGACATTTGAATCACTCTATAGAGTCATTCCACGTCAAATCGCACAGCAATAAAACACGACCTTCTCGGAAATGGTCGAATTTTTTTTCATGAATTCCAGACATCAAATAAAGAGACCCGTATTGTTTTATTTTCACAATTATTAATTATTTGTGTAGTTATGACTATCTGAAATAACGCAAATTATGCGCGCACTGTTACATAAATTCACTTGGAACTCTGTGTCTGCAAATAATTGAGATTTGCAGTTTGGCGCATTTTAAAGACTAAATACAACACTTTTTATTACTTTAGGCCTATCACTAATAAATTTAAAATTTGGCGTATTTTTTTAATCATTTCTTTTTCAAAGCATAATTACTATATTAAATAGCCAAGTTAAAAATCTGAAAAAATTATAGACTTGTTCCCTGATGTATTATCTGTAAACTACTGCATTTAGAAATGTGGTATCTCCACACATACATTTGTAACAATTTATTTTCCGGAGGCATGCACGCGCTCGCGATTCCCAGCTAATGTACTACTTGCAGCCATAGATAGACTAGAAGGCTGTCCGCGGCAATTTTTACGAAATCCCCCGTTGCATGTAATATCTGATCTCGCAACACCACGAAAGAAATGCATTCATTCATCAAATGATCAATACCTTAAGGAACAGTGAATATCTAAAGTTATCTTATTATTGAATAATTTCCGGCTCCGGAACAATTTTTCCCTCGAAATTATTCAAATCAACTTTACCTGAAAATCTTGATTTGCATAATACACGTCACTGTTCGTTAACAGAAAACCACAATTTAAGTCACACGGAGTTAGTGTGCACTCGAAGTTGGTTGCTTGACGGTTGTCAGCCCACTTTGAGGTCTGTGGATATAGAGGGAAAAATTGGATCGGTGTCGATTAGAGTTCCCGAGTAGCTCAGTGGTAGAGCGTTGGTACGTTAAACCAAAGGTCCCGGGTTCGATACCCGGCTCCGGAACAATTTTTCCCTCGAAATTATTCAAATCAACTTTACAGGGAGTTATACCTGAAAATCTTGATTTGCATATCTTATTATTGTCAGAACAGCTAAGAGGGGTGCCTTTCACAATTCTGTATGTTTATACTGTAATATAGCGAAGTGTTTAAAGATAGCAAGGCTGGATAAGGCAGTAAACTTTATGGCAGTAAACAGATGGCAGGAGACAAAATATAGAAGAGAAAAATAATCAGTCAGGGTTTGAATTTCACGGAGTGACGTGACTTCTATACAACATCAGTGACGGTAAAGAACGCGTAATATATAACAAGTGTTTAAATCCATTTGATCTTTCTAATCACGCTTTTAAAAATAAAAGAACACTAAGACGCATAAGTCGCTATTTATTGATAAAGCTCAATTTAAAGGAGTTTTTTATGTTTGAATATGTGATTCTTTCCGTAAAAAATCTATCAACTTCCAGATAGGTCAGATGAAATTATATGTGAAGCCGGTAGTTCTTGTGATATTAGTAAACATGAATCAAATAAAAGTGCGGGCAGAGAGAGTGATTATCCCAGTTCTTATTCTAGCAGATCTATGGATACAGCGCTAGAAATCACCAATATTGAGGAATTAAACAAGAGTTTGATGTCAATAGAATCCCCTATCAAGAAAAGAAAACTACAACGCAAACGATACCCCCGTGAAAAGTTAAAAAAAAATAAAATAAAAGGCTTCCAAGCAAGTAAAGTTTTTCATGTAGAAGATGCATCATCATCCCTTCAAAAGTCGCCATATTTTATTTTTGACGGAATGCAAAGAAAATGTACAACCTGAAAATTACATAGTTAGGCCTATTGCAGACTTTTCTGAAAATTATTCATTTGCAATACAAGATTGAGTACAAGGTGTGCATTGGAACAAATGCCAAGACATAATACATCCTTTCGTAGTATATTTCAAAGAAGATACAGAAATTCGTCACAAAAATATTGTCGTCATCTCAGAAAGCATGAAACATGACACCGATTCCTTTCATTGTTTTCAATCCGAAGCAATCAATTTCTTAAAGCAAGAATTCAACGATATGAAAAAAATAATTTACTTTTTCGATGGATCAAGTTAACAATACAAAAACAAAAAGAATTTTAAAAATAATTGCTTACATGAAGACGATTATGGAATTAGTGCTGAATGAGAATTCTTTGCAACGTCGTATGGTAAAGGTCCATGTGGTGGCATTGGAGGAACTGTTAAAAGACTTGCCACGAGAGCAGCCTATACAAGATCCTATAAAACAACATCAACAAAAAAAAAACTGTTTGATTGGTCACAAAAAACATTTCTAAAGTGTCATTTATATTTTGTCCATTGAATAAGCACAAAAACCACACTGAAAATTTGCAGGCCAGATACCACAATCTAAAACCAATAACTGGTACATTAAAATTACATTCTTTCATTCCGTTGTCAAAAACTGAAGATTTAGGCCTAGTAAAACAATTTTCTTTCAAGAAAGAAGGTAGGCGAATGAAAATTTAAAGTGTAGTGTGAATGAAAACAACGTTTAAAAAGCATAATGTACAAATATTTGAGGATATCATAATAAGTAAATTAGCAGTGTTTTCTCGAGTGACTTGATCCCTACTGTGTGTAATCTTGCAACGTTCAGTCGATCATCCAGCGCCGATAAACCTCCCAGTGCGCTTCAACGCTTCCCGTCCACTGCTGCTGCACCGACCGCTACACATTGCGTCGTAAGTAATTAAATTTCCATTAAACTATTGGAGATCCCATTCTGATTTTTCTGGAATTATTAAGAATACTTCAGTGCACCTAGTAGGTATTTTTTTAGATTTTTAATACGGCTATTTCACATTGATATCTAACTTTTAAAAATTGAATCATAAAAAAAAATATTTGTAATAATTATATTAAAATTAGTTAGTAAATATTTAACAAAAGACAGTACTTCAAGCTTTTAAATTCATTTTTCAAAAAAATTTTAACATAAATATCCTCGGAAATATGACGCTTTAAATGTTGCATTGTGCGACATTTTTAACGAATTTTAACATGCAATATTTTAAAAACATGTGGACTTAGGAGGAAATAAAAGTACACTTGTTGGTTTATTAGGCCCATAGAGTTGGTAAAAAAAATATAAACGCAATCAGAAATATGAAGGTCAAAATTTGTATAATTTTGTGCGATTTGACGTGGAATGACTGTATATTGCTGAATAAATCCATGTATCTACTCTACTCTTCCTCCTAACATAATTCACTTGAAAACACCTTGAAGGGAGAGTGTGAACACCCAACGTCACAGGGAACTATTATGCCAGCGCCTGGCGAGGCGCATTTTCACCAACATCAGTTGACTACGCTAAGGTTAGCCCATATAGACATACTAGTTTCATGTCCGCAGTCCAGCCGGCCTTCTCTTTAGTCGTGATAGAGCAGTTTTCTGAATATGATAACGGAATACAGGGCAGCTAGAAAAATATTAATGTCCGACACGGGGAAACAGAAGAATATCGAGAAAAATCCTAATTGCGATCTTGTTCGCCTAAATTATCACTACGAATTTTTGAATGGAAAATCTCAGAATCACCGAGACTCAAACCAGTACAGACTGATGGTCTATATTACGCAGCCATCGCAGGAAGCAAGGCAAATCTAACCTTCGAAAAGACGTGTTGTATATTTTGGTCAGCATTCGAAAAAATCCAATCAGTGTTCATCTGTAAATACTAATGCACTGTTCAAGATGACCTTGTATATAAACTGTAGATTACTGAGTAACGGTATTCGTTCAATAACATGCACGATTTGCCTATTCACAAACAGGAACACAGAAAGAAAGACAGAGATACTGTTCGCTTAGAAACCACTACTTTCTGTCAAGAATGCAATATACAGTTCAGTCAAACTGGAAATCTATTTTTTTGTAGTAATGCAGTTGCAGTTGTAGTAATAAACATCCATTCCAATATTATCCAATACCGAATTAACCTATTTGTATTGCTTTAATATTTGAAAAAGTTCTGATTTCTACAGAAGCTTCTAATTTATATTTTCTATCAGTACGGTACGTAAACTACCACATGACTGACAAAATGTAGTAAGTTAAAAAACGGTGAAATTTCAATTGTCTACTTTCACTTATTGCAGAGGAAATGGGAACACATGCAAAGAAACGTAATTTTTTAAAAACCAAATACACACATGAACGTGGGAAGAACTATGTTTTTTTAACTGCACAGTCGCAACATCAAGGTTCATCTCCTATTACGAAAACGCAGCCAACATAGTATAGAATGAAGTTTAAGTTACAGAATTAATAAAAGAAGAAAAAGAAAAAAAAGATCTCTAAGCCAAAGAGTTTTGAAATTAATATTCTCAGAAAAAGTAGAGATTTGTGATTTTTATGCAGATAAAAATGTACGTTACAACAATTTCTTCAGAAAACTTAAAAAATACGATTTAAATATAACAAATGAAAACGACAATATTTAAATTCTCTTGCGCCGGTTAACTACATTTAAAATCAGATCGAAAGTTCTCAACCCAAGTAGTATCAATTTTCTCATCTACAGCTTCTACTCATTGACGCTAGTTCCATTTTTTCATTCTCTATGGAATTCGCGTTCATTTTTCAACGCGTAACAACGCGGTCTTCAACAATGTAAATAACATATTGCACCGCCATTATGAGTTTCGATTTCAGTTAAAGCAAGCAAAGATAGCGCCCTATGGAGAGTACGTGCATTGAGGAGCTCGGTTCGATTCTCATAGGACAACTAGAGTAAGTCTCTTCCCACTGAGGTAAGCTTTCTAACATTCTTCTAACTTTACGAATTATGCTTGAAAATTGCAACAATAAGTAGGGAATAAAAACATTAAACGTTTTGTGGAGTCAATGGCAATTCTAAGATTACATGTGTATATTGGAGGGTGATAATTAAGCTTCGATTGGACAGGCATATTAGTTCGGAATTCTGTGAATAGTAAATTGTGTTTAAATAGTGTTTTAAATTTAGAGAATACTGAAAATGCATACAATTTCACGAAAATATGAATCAGTAAAAACATGAAACATCACCTATCTCAACTGAATTATATTTTATATAATTACGTGTATTAGTTATTAAATAATATTTCAATTAAACATACGGAAGTTAGCGGTAGAATATATTTTTGTCTACAGAGTCTGATTATGTTTTTATGAGAAAAACTATCCATTTAGGAATGGTACATTTAGACAAAATTAATAACTCTTCTTCTATATAACATATTTTTATGAAACTTTGTATAACAATAGCCTACAGGTGGCATACAGATGTAACCACAGTTTGTACACAAAACATATGTTACTTGAAATTATTCATGTCCAAATCTCATAAAAACCTGTTATGGGAGAGAAGTAAATTTTGCGTAAATTTACAACCTATAAAGGCGTACTTCCTCTTATGACACCGTAAATATAGTTTGTACACAAAAATATATATGCTAGCTGTTACTTTCATATAATATTTAATAAAAATCTGTTAGCTAGGAGACAAGTTCTTAATTTTGTCTAAAATTACCCCTTATAAAGGAATAGTTGCTCTTACACAACCGTAATCAGAGTTTGTACACGAAAAATATGAGCTACCGATAAAGTCTGTACAAAGTTTCATAACAATGACTTAAAATGCAGAGAAATTATTAATTTTGTCCAGCTAGATTTGTATTTTTGCACACTGTGGATCAGTGGTCTTCAGCACTCGCTGAAATGTATAACGGGTATGCAGTGCATCGTAATATGACCCGTAGTGCAGCAGGAAGAGGGAGAGAGTATACCTGCGAGCAATCACGAACGCACCATAGTGCAGTCTCTTATCCGCGAGTAAGTGTCGCTAGCTCGAGGTGCACTGTGCTGATGACCGCTGCTCTAGGTTATCCTAATGGTTAAGAAAACGGAGTACCACGAAATGGCGTTTCCATCAAATGTGAGGTCTGCTGGACATATTTTCACTCAGGGACACCAAGACCCAAGGGGCTTTCATAGCACAATCAAAATTTCCTCATGCCTAATTGTGTGTGTCCCCCCCATTCTACATCAATATAAAAATTGAAGTTAATTAAAACTTTTTCTTTTCAGAATTCTATCAATCATACAATATTATTACTTTAATAAATTATGTTCAGGTCACGATTTTTCCTTTGTATTTTTTCACTAATTTTCTTATCACTGCATAAATTAATAATATTAAGCGGTAGTATGGTTAATCTTTATAGAAGTTAACTTCGTCTTGTTCTTGTTCCGCATCTAGGTATTGCGTTAACTGAATATTAATTAATGATATTTATGAATTTAAAAAATTATACCATTCTGGCAATCTTATTATTAATGTAGACACAACAACATTTTTATTCTTTAGTAATACTATTAATTTTACATATCGAGTATTTTAATGACATGACTTTAATCTTAATTCATCCTTATTTACTTACTTACAAATGGCTTTTAAGGAACCCGCAGGTTCATTCCAGCCCTCACGCAAGCCCGCCTACGGTCCCTATCCTGTGCAAGACTCCGCTGTGATCGTACCAGAGAATCAGTCCCATTCCGATGCTTATTGTATGGATTCGTAAGAAGCTGTTTTTTTTACGGTGATGGGTTATTAGCCCTTCGTCCAACCCACAATCTGGAGGACCACTCCATATCGGTTGTCCATGACTGCTTAGTTAATATATTCGCAGCTATCCTCCATATCTGGAGGCAGTCTCCTCTAACCGCAACCTGAGGACGCGCCATGCCGTGGTAATAGGGACCCACAATACATGCCTTAAATCATCAAAGACTAAGTTTCTTGGTGTCATGTTCGATAAGGATCCTAGTTGGTCTTATCACAATGATGACCTTTAAAATGATTTAGGCTAAGAAAAGGGGGGCAAAGGCTAATTGGGATTTCCCGGTCTCCGATCGAGTCAAAAACCCTGATGGAACTGATATTTAACCCTTGCGGTGAATTTCGGTGAAGTCCGGAGGGCCCAATTAGTCAAATCCACTTTCCTCACCTCCACGCTGGGGCCCCCTGGGATCTTTTAAGATGCGAAAGAGAGAGTGGTGTGCGGACAGCAATGGGAAGCTGCCGCATTTTTATATCCCAAGAAGATATGATTCTAAATGGCATGATGAGTCTTTCCCTGGTAAAAAATTCCGGACGTAAACTATCCCCCCACTCGGATGTCCGGGAGGGGGATACTGGGGAAGGACATGTCATCGCCCAAGCCAACAGACAGGAAGAAAGAAGATGGACGGACGCGGCCACACAAGTTCCCGAAGTGATGCAGAAGATCGACGCAACCACACAGACAGGAGAATCCAGCATTTCTGAAGGTACAGTAATGATTTACATCAATGGCTGTAGTAATATTTCAAAGTAGGGAAGCAGTAACTAAATACAATACTTTTTTTAGAAAATGAATTACCTACTCATTTGTCATTTAAACTGCAGAACGATTTCCCCGTTTTGTTTGTCAGACTCGTCTATGACGACATCGTAAAATCGAAATTGTTGTGACAGTTCCTTAATAAAAGATTTTTCATTTTCAAAACTGTTGACTCTGATATTCGCTGTTGGCCTATGGAGTTTCTCACAAATGCCTTTACCCTCTTTACAATAAAGAGGGAGTGGTGGTAGGAATTGTTAGTGTAAGTTCACAAACTTTGACAACAGCAGAGTAGGCCGCCTAGTTTATTTTCCTTAATAAATTTCAACAACTCACTCACGCACCCAAAGATAATAGAATATAAAGTTTCTTGAAACTTTTAACTTGCTGTCCTGTAAAACAAGTAAAACGTGACTTATCAGGTTTTTCCCCTATACTGTTCATATCAAACATGACTTGACATGACACGATATATATGATATAATACGATTCTTCCATTCCACTTTTTCTCTTTGAATGTCCTATGTCTTTCTTGAATTGCACTTGTTTTCTTTGCACACCCCGTTTTCTCCACGTATTGCCCTGTTTCTGTTTGTATTCATTCTGTTCTCCTTGTATTCAACAAGTTTCCTTTGCTTTGAACTTATTCCCCTTGTACTCCTGGATTTTGCAATGTTAACTTAGAACATGGTAATGCGAACAAAGTAAAATATTTGAGGAAAGCAAACTTCAAAGTTTGCAATTTAGTTATGTTGTTCAATGTTATATTGATTTTGCTTTACTTAACAGATTCGATGGAGACCAAGAGCCCGATTGCCATCCGGTCGGCTCTGCAGAAGGCGACGTCCAACTACAACAGTACCGGTACCAGCTTAGTTGAAGACGATGGCTCTTCAGCTGGACCGGCAGAGACAATGACAGAAGCAGCCTCTCAGACCAGCTGCCAGAACTTGTACGTGGAGCCTGTAGTTATTGTGTTGACGCAGGCGTCCACACAAACCATGGAATACAGCACTTCTGAAGGTACAGTAATTGTTTACATCAGTAGTATTTCAAAGTAGGTAAGCAGTGACTAAATACAGCTCTTAGAGAACAAATGCTTGGGGTTGTATCTATATTCGAAGTAGGCCAAACCGTTACTATGTGCTTCATCTTTTGATTTATTTTCATACTTTGCTTTTATGATTTAGCTATTGTTAATAGTTTGGTGACGTACATGTTGCCATGCTACTGTCCATCCGAATTGTTATGTTGCACGGAAATCACATGACAGTTACTTAAGGCGGAACTTCTCTTTAAATTATTTTAAACAGTTGTATAAAACTACTCAAACTTCCAAATCCGTACAGCAAATAGTTGCAGAGAAGAGCCTAACTGTTCATCCACTAGCTACTGGTTGTTATTTATGGTTGTGAAACTTGGACTCTCACTTTGAGAGAGGAAGAGAGATTAAGGGTGTTCGAAAATAAGATGCTTAGGAAAATATTTGGGGCTAGGAGGTGTGAAGTCATAGGAGAACGAAGAAAGTTACACAACGCAGAACTACACTCATTGTATTCTTCATCTAACATAATTAGAAATATTAAATCCAGGTGTTTGAGATGGCAGCGCATTTCGCACGTATGGGCTAATCTAGAGATGCATATAGAGTGTTAGTTGGAAGACCTGAAGAGAAAAGAGTTGAGGGAGGCAGACGTAAATGGGAGGATAATATTAAAATGGATTTGAGAGAGGTGGGATATGATGGTAGGGACTGGATTAATCTTGCTCAGGATAGGGACCGATAGTAGGCTTATGTGAGGGCGGCAATGAACCTCCGAGTTCTTTAAAAGCCATTTGAAAGTAAGTGATATAGATATTTATATGCGTGATTATCTTCAGTATTGTCTGGAGGAAGCGCAAAAATTATAATGCCTAAGGGAAGACCAAAAAGTATTACTTACTGATAAAATAAAAGGCCTATAAAATGTTGTAGTGTTCCGATCACTTCAGCAAAATCTCTTGGCAGGATGAAATGATTTTACCCTCTACATTCCAAAGTATTTCACGAAATATGCAGCAACTATACAAAAACACTATGTCTATTGTTGGAAAGCATGGCAAATCTGATATTTTCATAACTCTAATCTACAATCCGCAATGACCTGAAATAGCTATTCCTTCATTCCCATAAGTAGAACCGACTGATCGTCCTGACATTGTTACTTGCGTTTTCGCATCGAAACTCAAGAACTGAAGATGTATAGGTTTAATAAAAAGTATTTAGCATGAAGAAAACCATTCAGAGGGGTATGTTTCATTATTATGGAATAAAATAACTTCCAAAATATCTGGTATTCTTCATTGGAAATAAATTTGAAACATTTTAATTTGAACTTCTAATGAACTTAGTTTGCAGCATTTGCTGCACAAGCCACTAGTATAATAGTTTTTTGTCTCTCCTGAACATATTGGTAAAATCATATACGTGATACTAGATCTAGGCCATCGATATGCTAATTTGGGGCTATATGACACAAACACTGAAAATATGCTACGTTGCATGCTCAATGGTTATTATTCATTGGGTTATTTTACGAATGAAATGAGGGTGATAATGCCGGTGAAATGAGTCCGAGGTCCAGCACCGAAAGTTACCCAGCATTTGCTCGTATTGGGTTGAGGGAAAACCCCGGAAAAAACCTCAACCAGGTAACTTGCCCCGACCAGGATTCGAACCCGGGCCACCTGGTTTCGCGGCCAGACGCGCTGACCGTTACTCCACAGGTGTGGACTGCTCAATAGTCTATTATATACAGGAACGCCTGAAATATGCAAAAATATGTACAATTAATTTTGAATATTCGTCATTACAGTCGTTGATAACAGAAAAAAAATTGTATAACTTGCAAATGTACAGTAAAAATACACAGTTCCATATGAATCCTTTCCCTATTAATATGCCATTCACTGAAAGCCAATGAATGCAATGACACAGGCTTATCGATCAAGTTTGTTTTGCTTGTTGTAGTGAACCACCCAGGGGCCATTCGATCTCCCATAGCAGCATCCATGGGTGCCATACCGGCTCGAACGCCAGCAACATCATTCGAAAAAGAAGAAGAAGAAGAAAACGAGAAAGATTCCATGTTTGAACTGTCATTCGTCAAAGAAGAAGATAAGGAAAGCGCGAATGGTGGCTGCTGTCCAAGTTTAAAAAATGTATTTCGTAGGTTTCGTCGTCTTTTTAAACGTAAGTATTTACAAATTGTGTGTCTAAGAGAAAGTTTCAGATAGATCGCCCTCGCGTGTTTCTGTGTTTCCTTCCCCACTTGAGCATTTCTATTACAGCAATAGTACATTATGTTACCAACCATTAAAACTTTTGTTTTGTTTGGCGGCCTTTTTTATGTCCTAAAATTTGTCTGAATCTCACGCTCCGTCCCTTGGCTCCACTCAATGTGGCGATAATTAAGCGCGTGTGGTCGCATTTTCCATTTAATTCTTTTGTATTCCGATTGGCACACCACGCTTAAAATATTTGTAGCTGTAATATTATGAATTAATCATTTTTATGGCCGTGCAACAGGAAAGGAGTGTACCGGTACAGTTTTTTTTGGTCCGTATTCTTTTCACACTTCCGTCCCGAGAAATCTCTTTCACTCTAGCTGGCACTAGAGTGCATTGAAATTAATGTGTGAACGGAAACAGACTTACTGCAAGCTAAACTCATGCATTTGCTTTGTTTCTTCAATGTAGTCAGTAATTACGAGTGTGCTAGAATTTTTAAAGCTTATGTGGTACTTTGTCTCAAACTAGATTAACAACTCCGTCCTAGCTTGCTGTTTAATAAGGAAACTTGATAAAAAGTTCGAAATATTTTTTTCTCAACTCATTGTTTGGCGGTAAAATCATTACCACTTAACCAAGCCGAACAATCGAGTGCTCAAACTAACAAGGTTCTGTCTACTGTTCTGTAAATTTTAGCGGAGAGCATTTTTTAAGTTTGTTTAGAAGTAAAATGCAAATATAAAACATTTTGAATTATCGCTCTGTCTGTTAGCTTCGTAAATGACTTGTTTATTATTTTGAGAACTTAAATTGTTCGGAATAATATTATTTTATATTGTACTGAGTTGAAGATGTGAGTTAGAAATAACTTTACTACGTGATTAACTTTGGATCCCTTTTCAAACTTCACTATTATGATTTAGTTATTGTTAATAGTATGATGACGTACATATTATTGTCTACTTACTTAATATACTCCCTTTTACAAAGTTCATCACATTAGCTAACAATCAGTTTATTACGACGATTTAATATCAGAATTATATTGCTTTTTAGGTGGACACGAATACACATCCTGGAGCAAGACCAATCGCTATGAAGGCACAGTAATTGTTTATATCCTGAAGTGTTGGCGCTATCATCTACGAACAAGTTCGGTTTTTACTGTAAATAAAAGAATAAGGATAAATTAATTTCATTCTTTAAACGAAATTACAAAATTAACAGTACTTTTAGTCCATTTCATTCAATTTATTTCCTTTAAGACTATATGAGCGTTAGAAGTAACTTTACTACGCGCTTCAACTTTTGATTCCTTTTCAAGCTTCAGTTTTATGATTTACTTATTGTCACTAGTCAGATGACATAGGCCTACATATTGTCTACTTAATATGCTACCTATTTACCCTGTTCATCACATTAGCTAACAAAGCAATTTATGACGACGATTTAAAATCAGAATTATGTTGCATTTCAGATATGTGCAAACAGATTCACAAGGTGCTGATGTACGAAGAGAACGCGACGTCGAGCGGTCACCATCTCGACAGAAAAGCAAGCACGATCACTTTGAGCAGTGAAGAAGGTAGGTTACAGTAATGTTACTGTTTACATCCAGAATTTATGGCGCTTTCAGATACGCTCAAGTTCGATTGCTGGTTGCGAAGAGCAGATTTATCGAGTAGTGCCACTTAGCCAGTTGGTCCAAACTGTTTGTTAAATTTGTCGCAATTCGTAGAACCTGCTGTTAAATATTTGAATTAAGTTCTTTACAGAAAGGAAGAACATTAATTTAACACGCAATTCTCTAGCATTTAACATGGTAGTAAATATAATGCTAAAATAAACGACAAAATGCAACTCGAAACGAATGATATTTATTATTACATTTCCTATTCAAGTGTGCAGGCAATCAGGACATGAATATGATAGCCTATTATGCCTGTAGCCTTGAAACGTACTTGTGCTTATTTTGGCTGTCGTTTAACCCTATACTTTGAATGATAATACCGCATCCACAACAGTGAAACGTAGTAAGTCATTCAAGAACATAATTAAAAATAATAAATGAACTTCCAACTACAAAATGGTCTATTGAGCACTTTATAGGGGCCGGATTTATAGTTTTTACTTTTCTTCCTTACTTCTGAACTCCTTATTTCTTCAATACTTTTCCGAAACATGATCGTAGGAGTCGTATATATCTATTCTGTTGAACCTAAAAATACCTCAATCGGACCTCACAACCTAAAAGAAACTAAATCATTGTTGATAAGGATTATCTTGAATTTACTGATTTTTTTATTTTGAGAGAAATATCAATACACTGAGAGAGAGAGAGAGAGAAGGAGAGAGAGACAGAGAGAGAGAACACCCTCGACATGGAGGAGGGTGCCTCAATTCCTAAGGCAAAATCTGTACTTAGCAGCGACATGTATGGCTCCCTTGTGTTCCTCAAGGGACATTTCAGTGACCTTCCAAAATATACTGAGTACTTGGAATCTTCGTCGCCACAACTGAAAGATGCCATTGGTGTCATTGACTCGCTTCTACAGAAACTAGTACAGTGGGTGAAGTCGTGATTTTAAAACTGAAGAAACTATTGCATAGGAATCCAGTTTTTATAGAACGCCTGAAATGTGCAAACATATGTACCAGTAACTTCACGTATTTGTTAGTGCAGACGTTCAAAGCATGTACAAAATGTTTTTGCATGACTAGCTTACGAATCCTCTCCCTATTAATACGACATTCAATGAAAGACAGTGAATGCATGCTTCACGATCAAGTTCAATTTGCTCTTTGCAGAAATAATGATTGTGGACTTCGAAACAGGTGAGGAAATCAGAGTAGAGGAGGAGGAGGAGAAGAAGATGGAGAAGAAGACGAAGGAGAAAATGAAGAAGAAGACTAAGGAGAAAAAGAAGAAGAAGGAGAATAACTGTGGTCTTTACCTATGCGTATGTTGTTGTTGTTTGTTTTTGTATTGTATTTATAAGTGTAAGAGGCGTGGCACTTAAATAGCGAGACTCGTATCTGCTATCCCTGCAGCCATATGGGAGGAGGTTGGTACTGGGATGTAGTTGACATCGATCCTTTCGGAGCTACCAACTTTCGTTTCGTTCTTCTGTGTGTTGCCAATTCAGCGGTTTTTCCGCTGGATCTAGTGTTTTTAAATGTTATCGTAGAGGGTAAAATTTATGAAATTTGTATTGCTCATATAGAGATTTAGCGTCTTTTTAACACTCACAGCCGTAAACTGATAGTATATCAATTTAGCGGTTTCTGTACTGTATCTTAGCGGGTTTTTAAGAATCGAGTTGGCAACACTGGTTCCTTCTGCTTTAGTTTGCTTTTGAGCCTTGGTTGAAGAGCACGATGTTTCATCGTAGTGCCTCGATCATGGTTAACATTAAATTCGAGCAACGAATTCCCCAAATTCTCCTTGTATTTCCTCTTTCTCCTTGTATTAATCTTGTTCTCCTTGCATCCTCCTATTCTCCTTACAACTCCCCCGTTCTCCTTGTATTTTCCCTAATCTCCTCGCATTCGCCCTATTCTTCTCGTAATCACCATCTTCTCTTGAAATTCCCCATGTTCTGTTAGTATTTCCCTTGTTCTCCTTGTATCTCCCGTGTTCTCCTCGTATCCCCGTATTCTCTCTTATTTACCATATTCTTCTCGAATTAGCCTCAATTCTTCCCGTTATCTCCTTCTTCGCATCGTAATCCTCTCGTTCTCTTCGAATTGCCCATACTCTCCTTGTATTTCCTATGTCCTCCTTTTATTTTCTTTATTCCACTTCGATTCCTCTGGTTCTATTGCTTTCCCCTTGTTGTCCTTGTATTTGTCTTCTCCTTTTATTATCCTGGCTCTACTGCGTTGGTCATGTCGTCCTTTTATTTCCCTTGTTCCCCTTGTATTCCCTATGTTATCCTTGTATTTCCCTTGCTCTCCTTGTTTTACCCATCTTTCCTTACGCCTCTCATCTTCTCCTTGCATTCCTTTTGATCTCATTCTAAACTCCTTATTCTTCACATATTCCGTTTTTCTCATTTTATTTGCCTTCTTCCATTCCATTTTTTCTCTTTGAATGTCGGATGCCTTCTTTGAATTCCCCTTGTTCTCTTTGTATACCCCGATTTCTCATTGTATTGCCCTTCTTCTGCATTTCTCCTGGCAATTCTCGTCCTTTCCCCTTCATTCCCATTGTCTACCTTACATTTTCCTTGTTTTCCCCGCTTTCTCTTTTTTTCTCGCATTCTCTTTGTCTTCATTGCATGCTCCTTGTTCTTCTTGCATTACCTTTTTTTTCCCTTGTACTCACTTTTTCCCATTATTAAAACTATCCCCCTTCTATTCCACTTCTTCTCTGTGTATTCATTTTTTCTCCTTGCATTTTACCTTATATTTGCTTTGTTTGTTCTCGCATTTCGTTTGTTATCCAGATATTTTGCCTGTTCTCCAGGTACGCCTCCTCGTTCTGCAGGTGGTAACCTTATTCTCGAGATATTACCCTTGTTCTTCTGGTATTACACTTGTCCAGCAGCTATTACCTTGTTCTTTAGGTATTCGCCTTGTTCTCCTTGTATCTCCGTTTTTCTCCATTTATCCTCCCCTATTTTCCAACTATTCCCCTTGTTCTCCTTGTATTATATCCCTGTTCTCTACGTATCCCTCTGTTCTCCTAGTATACTCCTTGCTATTATTGTTTACCCCACAGTCCCACGTCTGTTTTCCTCGAATTCTCCTTCCTCTCCTCGTCTTCCCCTGTTCTCCAAGTATCGTCTATGTTTTCTCCTCGTAGGCCTATCTCCAAACTTCTATTCGTTACCCCCTGTTCTACTCGATCCCCCTCTTCTCTTTTTGTATTCCACTACTCTGCTTGTGTTTCCCTTTCTCTCCGTGTATTCCCCTTCCTCTCTTTGTACTCACATCGTTCTCCGTATATTCAACGCGTTCTGCTTTTCTTCATCTTCTCCTGCTTCTAATCCACTTTCTCTCCTTGTACTCGCATAGTTCTTCCTGTATTCCAAGTATTCTTCTTGTATTTCTGTCCCCCTTCTCCTTCCCTTCTCTTTTTTCTCCCCCTGTTGTCCCTGTCATTTTCCTTTTATTAACATTATTTTTTTGCATCTTCTTGTTCTCATTGTAGGCTATGTCCTTTACCTCCTGCAATTCTTCTTTTCATCCACGTTTCCTTTTCTCCTCGTCTTCCTCTCGTTCTCCTTGTATTAACTTTTTCTTCTTGTATTCCTCTTGTTTTCCTTCCCTTCCATTTGTTTTTCTTGCAACCCCCATATTGTCCTTATATTCGCCTTGCCCGCTTTGCATTTCTGTTCCTGATCCAGTTTCTTCCTTCTTGTCCTTCCCTTTCGCCTTATATCCCCTCACTTGTCTTGTTCTCCTTCGTTCCCTTCGTTCTTCTTCTTGTAATCCTCTTATTCTCTTCCTATTCCATTTTTCTCATATTTGCCTTGTTTGCATCATCTACACTTATATTTTCCTTCTACTCGGATTTCCCTTGTTCTTTTTGCGTTCTCCTTGTTTTCGCTATATTCCTTTGTACTCCTAGTTTTCCCTTTGCTGTCCTTTGGATGAATTCTTCTCCTTGTATTCCGCTTTGTTTCATTGTATTCCTCTAGTTATTCTTGTATTTGCGTTCTTCACCTTATATTCCATATCTCTATGTTCTCCCAGTATTCTTGCAATTCGCCTGTTATTCCCACATTTGTTATTGCGTACCCATTTCTATCTAATTATTATCCATAACTGTATTTTATTTCCATTTTTTCCTTCCATTTCCCTTTTTATCACTGTATTCTCTATGTTCTTATATTGATCATTTTCTCCATGTATTCCATTTTTCTGTTTGCATTCATTTTCATCTCCTTCTAGTTCCTGATTTGCTTAGATTTCAAACTTGCTCTCTTTGTACTGCACTTAATCTCCTTCAATTTCCTGTATTCTCTTCCACTCCTTCCGTTCGACCTGTATTCCCATAGTTATCTTTGTATTTCCCTTGGTTTCTCTGCATTCCCTTTGTTCTTTTTGCAGTTTCCATGTTATCTATCTATCCAGATTGATATCCTAGCATTCCGATTGTTTCCTTATTTTGCCCTTATTATTCTTACACGCCACTTGTTCTCATTGTGTGCCCCTTGTTCTCCCTGTATTCTCCGGCTATTTATCTCGTTCTCCTTGTTTGTTCTTCTTGTATGCTTCTTATTCTCTCTGGACTCTCCTATTTGTCGTGTTCCTCTTTTTCTCCTTGTATTTCCTTGGTTCTGTTTTTAATCATTTCCTTCGTTCTCCTTCTATTCCTCTTCTTCATATTCTAATTCTTCGTTTAATCCTCTATTCCCTTTTCTCTCCCCCATTCCCATCTCTCTTCTTTTATTCATCTTATTCGCCTTGCATCTCCAGGTTGTCATTGCATGTCTTTTCCTTCTTGTATTATAATTTTTTTTGACATCTTCAACATTTTTTCTTCGTCTTCCGTTCCTTCTGCTTGTATTACTCTTCCTATACGTGTATTATTCTTGTTTTGCTTCTCTTTCATTTGTTCTCCTTGCACTCCACTTGGTGTCATTATTTTTCGCCTTGTTCGCCCGATTTTCCTTATATCCTCCTGATCTCCCAGTAACCCGCTTTACTCCTCGTATCCTCCATGTTCTTCCCTTATTCTCCTTGTTCTCATTACATCGTCCCTATCCTCCTTGTATCTCGCATTTTCTCCTGGTACCCCCGTATTCTCCTCGCTT
This sequence comes from Periplaneta americana, assembly GCF_040183065.1. Lineage (NCBI taxonomy): Eukaryota > Metazoa > Arthropoda > Insecta > Blattodea > Blattidae > Periplaneta > Periplaneta americana. Next base: position 62,630,261 of record NC_091118.1, on the reverse strand, counting down.
TTTCACTGTAATCCTCGTATAGCCCGTATTTTCCTCGTATTTCCTCTTTTCTCATCGTATTCTGTCCTGTTCTCGTCCCATTCCCCACGTTCTTCTCCTAATTCCTTTGTTGACCTCGAATTTCCAAATTCTCCTTATATTTTTCCTTTCTTCTTGTATTATTCTTGTTCTCCTTGCATTCTCTCTCCTTGTATTCTCCATGTCCTCCTTCTATTTCCCTTGTTGTCCTTGTATTTCTCTTCTTCTCCCTGTATTTACCTTCTTCTCCTTGTATTCCCCTGGTTCTATTTGCATTCCAAATGTTGTGCTTGTATTTCCTTTGTTCTCCTTGTATTTCTCTTGTTGTCAGTGTAAATCTCTTATTCTCCCTATATTTTCCTCCTCCTCCTTGTATTCCCCTGGTTGTAGTTGCTTTCCCCATGTTGTTCTCTTATTTCCCTTATTCTCCTTTTATTCTCCATGTCCTTCTTCTATTTCCCTTGTCCTTGTAAGTTGTTGCAGAAATAGCAGTAGCAGTTGTTGCAGTAGTAGCAGTTGTAGCAGTAGTAGTAGTAGTAGTAGTGGAAGTAGCAGTAGCAGTTGTTGCAGTAGTAGTAGTAGTAGCAGTTGTAGCAGTTGTAGCAGTAGTAGCAGTAGCAGTTGTAGTAGTAGTAGCAGTAGCAGATGTAGTAGTAGCAGTTGTAGTAGTGGTAGTAGTAGTAGTAGTAGTAGCAGTAGTAGCAGTAGCAGTTGTTGCAGTAATAGTAGCAGTAGCAGTTGTTGTAGTAGTAGTAGTAGTAGCAGTTGTAGCAGTAGTAGTAGGAGTAGCAGTTGTTGCAGTAGTAGTAGTAGCAGTAGCATTTGTAGCAGTAGTAGTAGTAGTAGCAGTTGTAGCAGTTGTAGCAGTAGTAGCAGTAGCAGTTGTAGTAGTAGTAGCAGTAGCAGATGTAGTAGTAGCAGTTGTAGTAGTGGTAGTAGTAGTAGTAGTAGTAGCAGTAGTAGCAGTAGCAGTTGTTGCAGTAATAGTAGCAGTAGCAGTTGTTGTAGTAGTAGTAGTAGTAGCAGTTGTTGCAGTAGTAGTAGTAGTAGCAGTTGTAGCAGTAGTAGTAGGAGTAGCAGTTGTTGCAGTAGTAGTAGTAGCAGTAGCATTTGTAGCAGTAGTAGTAGTAGTAGCAGTTGTAGCAGTTGTAGCAGTAGTAGCAGTAGCAGTTGTAGTAGTAGTAGCAGTAGCAGATGTAGTAGTAGCAGTTGTAGTAGTGGTAGTAGTAGTAGTAGTAGTAGCAGTAGTAGCAGTAGCAGTTGTTGCAGTAATAGTAGCAGTAGCAGTTGTTGTAGTAGTAGTAGTAGTAGCAGTTGTAGCAGTAGTAGTAGGAGTAGCAGTTGTTGCAGTAGTAGTAGTAGCAGTAGCATTTGTAGCAGTAGTAGTAGTAGAAGCGGCAGTAATAGTAGCCGCCTTTTGTCATCCCTCTATCCTATTCCTGAAATCTATACAATACTTCTACAATCTATGAGTAACTAATCCTCCTCCTACTATCATTGCTATCTTTCATTACCATTTTCCCTAACTTTCTCTTTATCTTCAATTATTTCATATTCGCTAATTATCTACATTCCATTCTTTCACCTACATTACAATATTGCATTATTTTCCCTATTTTCACTGACCTTTTCTCATAACTCTACTCTTGCATTCATACAATGATCCAATATTCGAATGTCTGTAGTACTTTCTTATTATCACGTCTTCAATTCACTTATCAGTTTTTCTCTTTCATTGGTATAGCTTTTATGTAGAGTAACGGTTAGCGCGTCTGACCGCGAAACCAGGTGGCCCGGGTTCGAATACCGGTGGCTGCAAGTTGCTTGGTTGAGGTTATTTCCGGGGTTTTCCCTCAACCCAATATGAGCAAATCCTGGGTAACTTTCGGTGCTGGACCCCGGACTCATTTCACCGGCATTATCACCTTCATCTCATTCAGACGCTAAATAACCTAAGATGTTGATACAGCGTCGTAAAATAAACTACTTTATAAAAATTGTATAGCTTTCATGGTACACTCTCCGTACTTGCACTCACTTTGACTTTTTCTTTACCTCACTTCCCAGATTCTTCCTTTCTCAAGTACATAAAACTCTCAATATTCTTTACTTAATTTCTAACTTGCTTTAACTCTCTTTACTACTTTCCTTTTTATTGGTTCATTCTATTCGTCTTCTCCATAACACTTAACTAATTATTCCTCAATCCTTTCCTCAGTTCCACTTTAGATACATATAAAGATCCAATCACCATACTTTTGTTTTGATTAGGTCGCTCAAATTATACAACTGAAATTTACATTATAGCAAAGGATTTTCATGGAACACTTATCTGAAAAAGAGGAATTTTGGAAAGGTAAAAAAAAGTTTTAATGTTATTGTTCCACGTAGCAACAGATAATAAATACCTTCCAAACTCGTGATATCAAGGCAAAACACAGTTTAGGCTCTTTTCGTAGTTCGCACTAGCTGTACCGATGTACTTAAAACCAACCAAATTAGTTGTACAATTCTGTCCATTCTATCAATATAGGCTTCTCAAAGTAAAATTTAAGTAACTGAATTAGGTGTAATAAAACCGTCAAAAGCATAGTTTGTACAGTTCAGTTTTGCAATATGATGATAAATAAAAATCAATGTACCGCTTTTCTCATCACATATATAAAAATCATTAAAAATTTAAAATATAGACGTGTTTCGGTGTTGTATGCTACCTCATCTTCAGTCATATAATAATAAATTGCTAAATAGGTATAATTAAAATTCATTGCATATTAAATCGTAAAAATGAATAGAGTGTTTTTAAACAAATGTAATTTATCTTATTTAAAATTAAATATAACATGAGATTTGATATATTATGATATAAGTTAGCAAGAAACAGCTTCAATTTACAATGGACAAATATACAATTTAAGATGAACTTACTGGAAATTGTTGCACGTAACCTGATGACAGGTTTTTGCGTCGCCTTGTGTGACCTGACGTGAACTCGCCGTGGCGCGATGTTTGCTAGGGTTTATACCTGTTCCGGTACTAGTGATTCAATAACTGTTTTTATGAATTGATCAATTAAAATGTTTTTTCTAGGACAGCTTTGTCGTTCAAATTATGTGTATTAATATTTTTTTATTTCAGTGTATTTCTAAAGTTTCTAAAATGATTATTATTTATATGCAGAATTTTCATATCAAGATTTAATGTCAGTGAAATAATGTTGAAAATTAAATAATATATGATCCCTGAAACTAGAATGTGAATTATCATGATGAGTTTTTATGTGTTTCTTGTATTTAATATTGAAATTTTTACCTTCTGTTCTATATAATATGTAAAACAACATTCCGGATATTGACAAGTTAATTTATATATTCCTGAAAGGTTGAATTTATCTGTATAATAATTATCAACTCTATTGAATATAAATTTTCCAATGTTGTTATTAGTGCGAAACACAATATTGAAGTTATGCTTCTTGAAGATTGTGGTAAAATTATGTAGGCCTATATATTCATTATTGTATGTGAAAGTAATGAAATCTTTTTTCTTTTCAGCTTGAACTAATTTAGTATATCTTTTCTGGCGTTGGCTTTTTCGAACACGTTTTATGATATCGACAATTTTAATCTGATATCCATTTTCTGCTCTTATAGTATTATTAACTGTAAATCATTTTGATAATCTAATTTTGACATTACTACATTAATAAGCAGGCAGCGCACATATGTTCCCAAACGTACAGCGGATCGAGTAGTTTCTTCTTGTACGTCTATTACGTCACCTGGATGCGTACGCAGGGTAGAATTGCAAACAGGTACGCATGGGGTCATTAAATAACAATGATATAATGTATTATAAATAAGCTCCTGTAACGTCATATGATACAGAAAGACCATTCTCTTAGTTTAAACAAATTTTATATGATGTTCGTAAAAGATTTACATTTCATAACCTCAGAATAGCCCATATGTTTTCATTCACTGCAATGGAATAGATTTGATAATTGAATTATTTGTATATATTGTGGAACGTATATTGCTAATTTGTATATTGATTTGTGTGATTATTATTTTGTCCCTGTAATATCGTGTGACTTAGGGAGAACATTAGTCTCAACTTAAACTTTTACTGGCAGTTATAGCAAAGCATATGAATTTCATAATTTGAGATTATATTATGTTTCTGTTCACCGTAACGGAGTTCATTTCGTTAAATGCATTAATTGTATACATTAAATATATATAGATTATTTACAGTTAATGTGTATCATGTTTACTAATATGTTGTCTTATATATACTGTATATACTAGTTCAGTATTATTATCGACCTAATTATATTTGCTTTCATATGTAGCAATGATATTTTGTACAGAGCTATTTTCAGAGTGCCAGTGCGTTTATATGATTAAAAAGTAGCAACCCCACTTAATGTTGTCATACTCCATTATTATTATGTACCGAACTGGGTTATACCTTGAGTAGCGTCGTGAAGTAAGCATTTAGAGTCAGAGTTTGAACCCCAGAACTTCAGGATATATTAAACTATAATTTTCTTAACTTGTTTGGGAACGAAAATGCACTGTCTGTTAATAAGTCTGTTAACAAGGCAGTTTAATCCTGTTTTTTATGTTGTATTGGGTGATTGGAATGAGTAGCAATGAGATGAGTAGTTTGAATAGTTTTCTGTAAATTATATACTTTAAATTATCATCTTTTGTTTCTATTGTCATGTCCAAGAAATTTTTTTTCTTATCTATTTCATTGTCTTTCGTAAATTAAATTCCAGAATGTAGGATGTGTATGTTCTCTAATAATTGTTGTGAGATAGTGTTCTGATATATTAATCAAGTATCACCAACGTAACGAACCCATATGACTATTTTTTGTTGATTAAACTGCATGGATTGGGTTTCTGAATTGTTCACGAAAATCTCAGCTAAGATGCCAGATAGTGGTGAATACATTGGAAGACTTTTGTTTTGTTTATAGTATTTAATATTGAAATGGAAATAATTTTGACCTATACAAATACGTTCTGCTTATATTTTGTGTCCTTGGTTTTGATTCTATTATTTCTATCGTGTCATTTGCCGGGATGTTGGTGTACATATTAATAATATCGAAAAATGCAATTCTGCAGTTTTCGTTTATGGATAATTCTTGTAGTGTTCCTATGAAATTGCTTGTGTTTTTATATTGTGATTGCTATGAAATTTAAGATTTTTCTTTAAATAAGTTTGAAAACATTTTGCAATATGTTAAGTGAAATCTGTACCAAAGTTTATAATGAGTGTAATCGGAATATTTTCTTTATGTATTTTAGGCAATGGTTTCAATTTATGAGCTGAAGGATTCACTTGAATTAATTTATGTTTTCCTTTACTAGTGATAGTAAATTCAATTGTTTTAAACACGTCCCTTTATTGCTCTTTGATATTGATTTGTGGGGCCTCTTTTTAATTTTTCAAATTGATTCTCGGATGAAATATTTTCTGTTTTACTAACATAACGTATTTTATGGTTCTTCGTTTTTCTGTATACACTTTTAACACCTATGCATCACTGATTAAATTGCAAACTTCTTTACTGTGTTAATATTAATATTAATATTTAGACGGTAAGGAAGTTTGCAATTAAATCACTAATCAGTTTTATTCAATATTACAGTAGCATTTTCTTTATCAGATTTTGTTATGATCAATTTATTGTCTGAAATTTTGTTACGAAGATTCTTTATTACTTTCGTATTCTCAAGAAATATTCCTTGTGATGGTTGTTATTCATTTGTAATATGTTCATTTTCTTGGTTATTTCATGTCTAACTATGATTTTTTTTAGGTTCTTCAAGATTTTGTAATGTAATTTCGGAATCTACAAGAATAATTTGTTGAATTGATTTAGTTTAGTTTTTTTTCCTTCTAAATAGTATATTTATCCTTTCTTTAACAGTTCTGCTTTATCCTGATTAAATACAGTGTTTGATAAATTTACAATTCTATCATGAAATACTGTAAACATGTTTAGTTTTGAAATTTTGTTACTAAGATTCTTTATTAATGGCATATATTGAAGAAATTGTTTCCTGCGATGGTTGTTATTCATTTGCAATCTATTCATTTTCTTGGTTATTTCATGTCTAACTACGTTTTTTTTAGGTTCTTCAAGATTTTGTAATGTAATTTCGGAATCTACAAGAATAATTTGTTGAATTGATTTAGTTTAGTTTTTTCCTTCTAAATTGTATATTTATCCTTTCTTTAACAGTTCTGTTTTATCCTGATTAAATACAGTGTTCGATAAATTTACAATTCTATCATGGAATATACATGTTTAGTTTTGAAATTTTGTTAGGAAGATGCTTTATTAATGTCATATTTTGAAGAAATTGTTTTTGTGATGGTTGTTATTCATTTGTAATCTGTTCATTTTCTTGGTTATTTCATGTCTAACTATGCTTTTTTTTAGGTTCTTCAATATTTTGTAATGCAATTTCGGAATCTACAAGAATAATTTGTTGAATTGATTTAGTTTTGTTTTTTTTTTCTAAATTGTATAATTATCCTTTCTTTAACAGTTCTGTTTTATCCTGATTAAATACAGTGTTTGATAAATTTACAAATCTATCATGAAATATACATGTTTAGTTTTGAAATTTTGTTACGAAGATGCTTTATTAATGTCATATTTTGAAGAAATTGTTTTTGTGATGGTTGTTATTCATTTGTAATCTGTTGAGTTTCTTGGTTATTTCATGTCTAACTATGTTTTTTTTAGGTTCTTCAAGATTTTGTAATGTAATTTCGGAATATACAAGAATAATTTGTTGAATTGATTTAGTTTTGTTTTTTTTTCTTCTTCTAAATTGTATATTTGTCCTTCCTGTAACACTTCTGTTTTATCCTGATTAAATACAGTGTTTGATAAATTTACAATTCTATCATGAACTATAGATGTTAAGTTTTGAAATTTTTTACGAATATTCTTTATTAATGTCATATTTTGAAGAAATTGTTTATTGTGATGGCTGTTATTCATTTGTAATCTGTTGATTTTCTTGGTTATTTCATGTCTAACTATGTTTTTTTTCAGGTTCTTCAAGATTCTATAATGCAATTTTGGAATCTACAAGAATAATTTGTTGAATTGATTTAGATTTTTTTTCTTCTAAATTGTATATTTGTCCTTCCTGTGACAGTATTCTATTTCCCTTCTTATCCTTGTATTTCTCTTCTTCTTCATATATTTCCCTTCTTCTCCTTCTATTCATCATGACCTCCTTTTTCCCTTGTTGTCCTTGTATTTCTCTTCTTCTTCATTTATTTCCCTTCTTCTCCTTCTATTCCCCATGTCCTCCTTCTATTTCCCTTGTTGTCCTTCTATTTCTCTTCTTCTTCATGTATTTCCCCTTTTCTCCTTGTACTCCCCATGTCCTCCCACTATTTCCCTTGTTGTCCTTGTATTTCATTTCTTCTACTTGTATTCCCGTGGTTCTATTTGCATTCCACTTATTGTTCTTGTATTTCCCATGTTCTCCATATATTCCCCATGTCCTCCCTTGTTGTCCTTGTATTTCTCTTCTTCTTCATGTATTTCCCTTCTTCTCCTTGTATTTCACATGTCCTCCTTCTATTATCCTGTTGTGCTTGTATTTCTCTTCTTCTTCATGTATTCCCTTCTTCTCCTTCTAGTCCATATATCCTCCTTCTATTTCCATTATTGTCCTTGTATTTCTCTTCTTCTTCACATATTTCCCTTCTTCTCCTATTCCCCATGTCCTCCTTCTATTTCCCTTGTTGTCCTTGTATTTCTCTTCTTCTTCATGTATTTCCATTGTACTCTTTGTATTCCACATTTCCTCCTTCTATTTCCCTTGTTGTCCTGGTATTTCTCTTCTTCTTCATGTATTTCCCTTCTTCTCCTTCTATTCCCCATGTCCTCATATTATTTCCCTTGTTGCCGTTGTATTTCTCTTCTTCCCCCTTTATTTCCCTTCTTCTCCTTCTATTCCCCATGTCCTCCTCCTATTTCCCTTGTTGTCCTTGTATTTCTCTTCTTCTTCATGTATTTCCCTTGTTCTCCTTGTATTCCCCATGTCCTCCTTCTATTTCCCTTGTTGTCCTTGCATTTCTCTTCTTCTTCATGTATTTCCTTTCTATTCCCCATGCCCTCCTCCTATTTCCCTTGTTGTCCTTGTACTTCTCTTCTTCTTCTTTATTTCTTTCCCTTCTTCTCCCTCTATTTCCCATGTCCTCCTCCTATTTCCCTTGTTGTCTTTGTACTTCTCTTCTTCTTCTTCATGTATTTCCCTTCTTCTCCTTGTATTCCCCATGTCCTCCTTCTATTTCCCTTGTTGTCCTTGTATTTCTCTTCTTCTTCATGTATTTCCTTTCTATTCCCCATGTCCTCCTCCTATTTCTCTTGTTGTCCTTGTACTTCTCTTCTTCTTCTTCTTCTTCATGTATTTCCCTTCTTCTCCTTGTATTCCCCATGTCCTCCTTCTATTTCCCTTGTTGTCCTTGTACTTCTCTTCTTCTTCTTCATGTATTTCCCTTCTTCTCCTTGTATTCCCCATGTCCTCCTTCTATTTCCCTTGTTGTCCTTGTACTTCTCTTCTTCTTCTTCATGTATTTCCCTTCTTCTCCTTGTATTCCCCATGTCCTCCTTCTATTTCCCTTGTTATACTTGTATTTCTCTTCTTCTTCTTCTTCCTCTTCTTCTTCTTCTTATTCATGTATTTCCCTTCTTCTCCTTGTATTCCCCATGTCCTCCTATTTCCCTTGTTGTCCTTGTATTTCTCTTCTTCTTCATGTATTTCCTTTCCATTCCCCATGTCCTCCTCCCATTTCTCTTGTTGTCCTTGTACTTCTTCTTCTTCTTCTTCTTCTTCTTCATGTATTTTCCTTCTTCTCCTTGTATTCCCCATGTCCTCCTTCTATTTCCCTTGTTGTCCTTGTACTTCTCTTCTTCTTCTTCATGTATTTCCCTTCTTCTCCTTGTATTCCCCATGTCCTCCTTCTATTTCCCTTGTTATACTTGTATTTCTCTTCTTCTTCATGTATTTCCTTTCTTCTCCTTCTATTTCCCATGTCCTCCTCCTATTTCCCTTGTTGTCCTTGTACTTCTCTTCTTCTTCTTCTTCATGTATTTCCCTTCTTCTCCTTGTATTCCCCATGTCCTCCTTCTATTTCCCTTGTTGTCCTTGTATTTCTCTTCTTCTTCATGTATTTCCTTTCTTCTCCTTCTATTTCCCATGTCCTCCTCCTATTTCCCTTGTTGTCCCTGTACTTCTCTTCTTCTTCTTCTTCTTCTTCTTCTTCATGTATTTCCCTTCTTCTCCTTGTATTCCCCATGTCCTCCTTCTATTTCCCTTGTTGTACTTGTATTTCTCTTCTTCTTCATGTATTTCCTTTCTTCTCCTTCTATTTCCCATGTCCTCCTTCTGTTTCCCTTGTTGTCCTTGTATTTCTATTCTTCTTCATGTATTTCCCTTGTTTTCCTTGTATTTCTCTTCTTCTTCATGTATTTTCCTTTCTTCTCCTTGTATTCCGCATGTCCTCCTCCTATTTCCCTTGTTGTCCTTGTACTTCTCATCTTCTTCTTCTTCTTTATTTCTTTCCCTTCTTCTCCTATTTCCCATGTCCTCGTCCTATTTCCCTTGTTGTCCTTGTACTACTCTTCTTCTTCTTCTTCATGCATTTCCCTTCTTCTCCTTGTATTCCCCATGTCCTCCTTCTATTTCCCTTGTTGTCCTTGTATTTCTCTTCTTCTTCATGTATTTCTTTTCTTCTTCTTCTATTTCCCATGTCCTCCTATTTCCCTTGTTGTCCTTGTACTTGTCTTCTTCTTCTTCTTCTCCTTCATGTATTTCCCTCCTTCTCCTTGTATTCCCCATGTCCTCCTTCTATTTCCCTTGTTGTCCTTGTACTTCTCTTCTTCTTCTTCTTCTTCTTCTTCTTCTTCTTCATGTATTTCCCTTCTTCTCCTTGTATTCCCCATGTCCTCCTTCTATTTCCCTTGTTGTACTTGTATTTCTCTTCTTCTTCATGTATTTCCTTTCTTCTCCTTCTATTTACCATGTTCTCCTCCTATTTCCCTTTTTGTCCTTGTACTTCTCTTCTTCTTCTTCTTCATGTATTTCCCTTCTTCTCCTTGTATTCCCCATGTCCTCCTTCTATTTCCCTTGTTGTACTTGTATTTCTCTTCTTCTTCGTGTATTTCCTTTCTTCTCCTATTTCCCATGTTCTCCTACTATTCCCCTTGTTGTCCTTGTACTTCTCTTCTTCCTCTTCTTCTTCATGTATTTCCCTTCTTCTCCTTGTATTCACCATGTCCTCCTCCTATTTCCCTTGCTGTCCTTGTACTTCTCTTCTTCTTCTTCTTCTTCATGTATTTCCCTTCTTCTCCTTGTATTCCCCATGTCCTCCTTCTATTTCCCTTGTTGTACTTGTTTTTGTCTTCTTCTTCATGTATTTCCTTTCTTCGCCTCCTATTTCCCATGTCCTCCTTCTGTTTCCCTTATTGTCCTTGTATTTCTCTTCTTCTTCATGTATTTTCCTTCTTCTCCTTGTATTCCGCATGTCCTCCTTCTATTTTCCTTGTTTTCCTTGTATTTCTCTTCTTCTCATGTATTTCTCTTCTCCTCCTTTTATTCCCCATGTCCTCCTTCTACTTCCCTTGTTTTCCTTGTATTTCTCTTCTTCATATATTTCCCTTCTTCTCCTTTTATTCCCCATGTCCTCCTCCTATTGCCCTTGCTGTCCTTCTATTTAACTTCTTCTTCATGTATTTCCCTTCTTATCCTTCTATTTTCCATGTCCTTCTCCTATTTCCCTTGTTGTCCTTGTATTTCTCTTCTTCTCCTCGTATTCGCGTGGTTCTATTTGCATTCCCCATAATGGTTTTGTATTTCCCTTGTTCTCCTTGTATTCCCCATGCCCTCCTTCTATTTCCCTTGTTGTCCTTGTATTTCTCTTCTTCTCCTGCTATTCCCGTGGCTCTATTTGCATTGTCCATAATGTTCTTGTATTTCCTTGTTCTCCTTGTATTTCCCTTGTCCTCCTTCTACTTCCCTTGTTGTTCTTGTATTTCTCTTCTTCTTCTTCATATATGTCCCTTCTTCTCCTTGTATTCCCCTGGTTCTGTTTGCATTCCCCATATTGTTTTTGTATTTCCCTTGTTCTCCTTGTATTCCCCATGTCCTCCTTCTATTTCCCTTGTTGTCCTTGTATTTCTCTTCTTCTTCATGTATTTCCCTTGTTCTCCTTGTATTCTCCATGTTCTCCTTCTATTTTCCTTGTTGTCCTTGTATTTCTCTTCTTCTCCCTGTATTTCCCTTCTTCTCCTTGTATTCCTCTGGTTCTATTTGCATTCTCCATATTGTTCTTGTATTTCCCTTGTTGTCCTTGTATTCCCCATGTTGTCCTTCTATTGCCCTTGTTGTCCTTGTATTTGTCTTTTTCTCCCTTTATTTCCCTTCTTATCCTTGTATTCCCTTGTTTCTACTTGCATTCCACATGTTGTTCTTTTAGTTACCTTTTTCTCCTTGTATTCCCCGTGTCCTCCTTCTATTTCCCTTGTTCTTGTATTTCTCTTCTTCTCTATGTATTTTCCTTCTTCTCCTTGTGTTCCCCTCGTTCTACTTATATTCCCCTTGTTGTTCTTGTATTTCACTTTTTCTCCTTGTATATCCCTTGTTTTCCTTGTAATCAGTTTTATCGATTTCAAAATAAATTGGGGTCATAATTCAAAATTACAAGATACCAATAAATGGATCTGTAATCAATATTTTTTATTACACTACATATTTCTGTATTAAAATTGTAATATTTTCAATTTGTGGCAGCAAATTTTGCATATTTTCTACTCGTAAGTTCTTTCAGTTCAAGTTGATTTTACCACGGCGGTCACTAAGTGGACAAACATAGAGATAGATTGGCTGGTCGTGCAACAGTGATGATCAGATAATGCCAAATCATTTTAATACTACGCCATGATGATACTTGAGAGAAATGGAAAAAGATCATGCTGTCCTAATCGCGACACTAGAATGAGGTGGTATGGTCGGCACCACACTCCGATTGCCATTTGCTTCCGGGAAGGACCCGGTATTCAATAGAATGATTAATCGTGCAAACCTGGAGCAGTTACTGAAAAGATGAAAAGGAATCTAAAGTGTTTTCGAGACAAAAGTACTAGTTTCTCGATCATATGCGATGTCGATGATGTGTTTGTGAACAAGGAAAATTACACTCTGACAGAAGAAATGCAGAAAAATTATCAGTGATATTATTCTTATGTTTCTATCATTTTTCGCCACATGGAAAGGTTTTTTACAGTAAATTTTTGTTTAAGTCACCACTTCACTCCCATTTCGGCCATATTCATATGATAAACGCAGGTGACTTCATAAATAGAAGACCATGTAGATTATTCATTATTGCCTTAATATATTAAACTTAATTAAAAGGAAAAGTTATGAATGAATTGAAGACACTAGGAAATCGAACTTATGACAGAAAAGAATAACGAAAAACTACTAAATCCATAGTCTAGTATATACAGTCACGTAGATCAATACGTAGTAAATATGCATCTGTAGATAGTTACTAACCACTAGGATCGCTAATATCGCCTCATTACAGATAATGTGAAATACTACCTTGATAGTATAGTTCCTAGCACCCTCACAACTCAAGATTCGTGACTGTATATACTAGATTGTGATAATACTATGAATGTCGCAATAAGTTCTTACCTAGTGTAATAGAATAATGTAATAATTACGAGTGGTCGGGAAAAAGTTAATAATTTAATTAAATTTTCAATGGCCAACTTATTTTTTGTTATGGTAAGAGATTAACAACGAAATAATAGGAAGAGAAACTGAAGAAAAGAAATTAAGGAAATAAAGAGAGAAACAATAAACACGCAAAGAGAAATTGAAAAAAAAAACTTAAATGGAGAAAAATACAAGAAGATTCACACAATTATTGAACGACAGAAATTCAGTACCCTACGATTCAAAAGAAATGTGCAAAGAAGAGAGGATTATTTTATATCGATGGCTAAGAGGTGATACGTCGTATCTACAAAAATGATTGTTTAGTTGATCTGCGTTATATTATTTAGAATAACTACTTGATCATTATGTTTACAAAACTAGACTGTTAACTAACATTTTGTCCTCGAGTGTAAGATCTTGCAAAGCAGAAGCACATGTAAAACGTTTGTCTATTTTGAGAGAAACTAATTGAACAACTCGGGGGTAAATAATGATAACCCTCAAAATTGTGGTAGACATTTTTCTGGTTATTAACACCCTCTAAGTCACATAATATTTGATTTGGTTAAATAATTAAGTAAATATGTTAAATCATTGGAATATGCTGCTAGAAAAGTATGGAAATCCTCTTGTGTTTGCAGTAAAAATTAAAATGTATGCATTTTGTGTATGTGGGTTATCATTATTAACCCCCCCCCCCCGAAATCTTCAATTATTAAAACGATTTTCTGAATCACCTGCAAATTCACAGATACGAGGCATTACTTCTTAGCCATCGATGTTATGTGAATTCAATGTTAAGATACTACCTAATTCTTACTAACGACAATTGGTCTTTGGAAGCAAAGAAGAAATGATATAGAAACAAAAAAAGTAACTAAGAATGTGATGTATTTGATTAGTGTAATATTATTAATTTGTATGTAATGTACTAGAAGAAGATCATGGATCCTTTCCAAGCCTCACATAAAGACTTCTAATATGGAACGCTAAT